>NW_027331934.1:2795022-3055905 GCF_048418815.1 Hemitrygon akajei | reverse complement strand
CAAGCTGGGACGATTTCCAGCTGCTGCAGTTGACGAACTTCTACCGGGACAAGCTGGAGCAGGCGATGGAAGGAGGGGTGTACGGAGTGAGCCAGGAGTTAACGGCCGAGAATCAGTTCAGTGAAGAGGAACATCGGGTGAGTGGGAGGGAGAATGGGTTTAAATCGTCACACATCACAGGACTGATGGGTGTCGGAACTCTGTCCTCATCAGATATTAAATTAGATAAAAGAACAGCTGGGGAAATAAATACTGTACATACAATCACAAACATGTGAATCTGAACCAGTGATAGAAAGGGGTGAAAAGTCCCTGCGGACTGGTGGGTGGCTGAGTGAGTTGAGCAAGTGACAGTTGTGTGGGCTTACAGTATTAAATGGACATATGACAGGAAGTATCATTTTGGAAAGATCGTGCAGCATGCGGGGAGGATGACAATGAGAAAGGAGGGGGATCATCAGCGAATGCCACAGGAACTCGAGTGTGTTCTCTTCTGGGGTGGACATGATTGTGTTAGAATCTGTAATTGCAAACAGTGTGAATCGGGGAATACTGCCATATTGTAATATGCAGTTATTGAATGAATCTCCAATGGAAAAGACAAAGGAAAGGCATCAGGTGTCAGCCGGTGATTCCGCTGTCATGTTGGACACTGGCGGACTGAGGAGATGAATCACATCGTCTTTTCTGCAACTTCTCCGGACTTTTCTCTCTGTTATAAAAACATTCCTGAATTATTTCTTCAATTTTGATGGTTATTTTATGATTTCTGTTTTACACTGTCAAATCCGATAAGGAATTATTTATGGATTTGGAGCCACGTCAATGAAGCGGGTCACAGACCAGCCAGGATCTCATTGACTGGTGGACCAGGTTCACGGTGAATGTCCCTCCGTGTGCTCTGCACTCAGAATGTACAGTCCATGTCCAGACAGGATCAGCACCCGTCCGGGTGACTGCTCAGTGTGATCCCGTTACAGAGCACATCATTTACTTCTCATTCTCTGTGTGAATCTGTCAGTCCCCCATATGTTCACTGTCACTCTTCACAGAAAATCTCTGATCTCGCTGATAAGGGGAGAGCGGGCGGACAGTTCTAAACTCCTCCTGAGCCTGGTGATGGAGAAAGGCTCCCGCGCCCCGAGGGTGATGTGGGAAACCTTTGTGAAAATGCGGATTGGTGTCCCAAAGTTGGACAAAATACTGAAGGAAATGCAGGAATATGGTGAGATGATATCAGAGATAAATTCAAATTTGAATTGCAACACATCACACTTTAAAATTTTACACAACATTTCCTTAATTTGTTTAAATTCAAACAGGTTGTGATCACTCCCATCGATCAAATCCCGCTCAAGGTTTACTCAAGGTTCTGAGTGAGCTGAAAGGTAAGTGAACATGTATCGAACATTGAAGGATTTTACACAGGAATAAGCTATTTAGTGCCGAACCAGCTAAGAGGTAAATCATACGCTCTTAAACTCGAATCTCACCTTCCTACACTATGTCCATATGCCTCCAACATCCTTACATCCTTGTGCCTGTCCAAACGGCTCTTGAGAGTTTCAAAGAATTTGCCTCCACCACCTTATCAGGCTTCCAGGCATCTAAGTCACTCTGATATTAAAAAAAAACTATCCCTCACATCCCCCTTCATTCCTCACCCTCTCACGTTCAATATATTCCCCTCTGGTAAATGTCTATTACCGACAAACCAATTCTCTCTGTCCACTTTATCTATGCTTCGCGTAATCTTGTAAACCTGTGTCAGAGCTCCTCTCAGCCTCTGATGATCCTGAGAAAACTTACTAATTTTATCCAGCCTCTCATGATAGCACTTGACCTCTAAACAAGGCAGCATCCTGTTAAACCTCTTCTACTCCCTCTCTAAAGCCTCAATATCCCTCCGGTAGTGGAGCGATCGGAACGGTGCGCAATGGCCCAAATGATGCTGAAACCAGAGTTCATAAAAGTTGAAACGTGACCTTTTTCCACTAACGGTTGTATTTGCATAGCGTAGTTAAGTTGTTGAGCCATAAGGATCTGACCAGGTAAATGTTGACACTGTGACAGATGCACTCCCTGATTATAGAAGAACATCATTTCTAACACTGTCACATTCTCTAAAGTAAATATCTCCACAATCAATATTTCCTATGCTCCCTATTACAGCCGAGTATATTGAATGGAGACACCACACACCGCTGACAGGGTCCTGACACACTGTGAAATCCTACACACACCTGATAGGGTCCTGACGCACTGTGAGATGCCACACAACCCCCTCCAGGGTCCTGACACACTGTGAGATCCGATCTTAGCAAGGAGATTAATGTAAATGAACGCGTTAGGAGGCAGTTAGGGACTGCAAAAAAGAAAAGAAAACGCAATATAATGTCGCAAAATTGAATGGGAATTTCATTGATTGAGAACTTTTAAAATCTAACAAAAGGCAACAACGAAGGGATGAAGGCAAAGCAATTGAACTTATAGGCTAACACACAGACAATGATGGAGAAACTCAGCAGACCAGGCAGCATCTATGGAGAAAGTACAGTCAACGTTCCGGGCCGCGAACATTCGGTGTGACTAGAGAACAAACGCTGAGGAGTAGCGTTGAAAGATGGAGGGCGGGTGTGGGAGGGGAGGGTGAAACTTGGAGGGGGAGTGATGAAGTAAAGAGTTAAAAAGTTGCTTAGTAAAAGAGACAGAAGGCCATGGAAGAAAGGGGAAAAGGCGGTGGGGAGAGCACCAGAGGGAGGTGTAAATGATCTCGGTATGGCCTCTTGTATATCGGTGAGACCCGATGTAGAATGGGAGACCGTTTCGCCGAGCATCTGCACTGTGTCCGCCAGAACAAGCGGTAACTCCCAGTGACCACCCGTTTTATTTCCGCTTCCCATTCCCATTCCGATACGTCAGTCCATGGCCTTCTCCAATGTCGGGCTTAGGCCACACTCAGCTTTGAGGAACAACACCTCCTGTTCCGTTTGAGTAGCCTCCAACCTGATGGGATGAATATCGATTTCTCAAGCTTTCAGTGAAGCTTTCCATTCCTCTTCACCGTTCCCCATGCCCTCGTTCTTCTCTCTCCTTGCCACCTCCCTCTGGATCGCCCCCACTCCTTTTTCTTTATTCCAGGTCTTTCTATCTCTATCAAGAATCAACTCCCTAGCTCTTTGCTTCATCCCTTCCACTCCAAGTTTCACCAATCGCCTGGTATTTCTCTGGCAACCACCAGCCCCCCACCTTTCAAATCTACACCTCAGGCTTCTGTCTCCAGTCCTGCCGAAAAATCACAGCCCGAAACGTCAACTGATCCATCGACGCTGCCTGGCCTGCTGAGTTCCTCCAACATTTTGTGTGTGTTGCTTGGACTTCCGTCATCCGCAGATTTTCTCTTGTTTGTGAAATTATGTGCCAGTTAGCCTAACCTAAGTGATTGGGAAACTGTTGGAGTCTATAAATCATTTTAAATTGCTATGATTGTACATTGCACATTTAGATGGAGACGTAACGTAAAGATTTTTAAACCTCATGTATGTGAAGGGTGTATGAAATAAAGTCAAGTCAATTCAAATCAATTATTAATGTTCAGGTTTCGAGATATTTGGAGCCTATTGATAAAATAAGTCATAGCCAGCATAGTTTATATGAAGGTAAATCTTGCTTTACGCATTTGCTAGAGTTCGTTGAGTAAATACCAAGCAGGGTGGGCAAAGGAGAGGCAGTGGATGCCATTTACTTGAATTTTCAGGAGGCGTTTGATATGTTGCCATACATGAGGCTGTTTAACAAGATAAAATCCGATGGCGTTACAGGAAAGATGAATGGCCGACAGGCAGGAGGCAGTGAGAGGGAATAAAATGAACCTTTTCTGTCTAGCTGCTGGTGACTGGTGATTTTCCTCAGGGGTCATTATTGCGAATGCTACTTTTCACATTGTTTGTCAATGATTTAGATACTGGAATTGATGTCTTTATGGCAGAGTTTACGGGCGATAAAAAAAATAGGTGAAGGGGTAGTTAGTGCAGAGGAAGCAATGCGATTGCAGCAAGACTTAGACAGACTGGAAGGGTGGGCAAAATGGCGGCGGATGGAATACAGTGTTGGAAAATGTATGGTAATGATTTTGGTAAAATGATCAAATAATGCTGACTATTATCTAAATGGGGAGGGTATTTAAACATTCGAGTTTAATGTGGCATCCTGCTGGCAACAACATTATGGGCCGAAGGGCCTATTCCTGTGCAGTTCTTTGTTCTTGTGACAGCCGAAATCCTGAACCTCCTGCTACCGAAATTCCTCGGTCTCTGCTCTCTTCTTCACCACCCGACCTGTAATCAGCATGGTTGTCAAACTTGTATTTAACATCACAGACCAGTAGCATCTCCCCCTTTCTCCCCTTTCCACAGACGTTGTCTGACCTGTACTCACATCCACACTCCCGTCCCTTCTACAGCTGTGCTGCAGAGAGCAGGCCAACATGCTGCATAACTGTGGCGGACTGGAAGGCTCTACAACAGGTAGTCAAAACTGCCCAACGCATCACCGGGATCCCCAGCCTACCTTCCATCAGGGACGTATATACAGAAATGCTCCGGAAAAAGGCCAGGAGCGTCAGGAAGGATCCCACCTATCCTGCCTGTGGGCTGTTTGCCCCTCTCCCATGAGGGAGGAAGGATCCCACCTATCCTGTCTATGGGCTGTTTGCTCCTCTCCCATGAGGGAGGAATGGTCCCATCTATCCTGCCTATGGGCTGTTTGCCCCCTCTCTCATGAGGGGAGGGGAGGATCCCACCTATCCTGCCTATGGGGTGTTTGCTCCTCTCCATGAGGGAGGAAGGATCCCACCTATACTGTCTATGGGCTGTTTGCCCCTCTCCCATGAGGGAGGAAGGATCCCACTTATCCTGCCTATGGGCTGTTTGCCCCTCTCCCATGAGGGAGGAAGGATCCCACCTATCCTGCCTGTGGGCTGTTTGCCCCTCTCCCATGAGGGAGGAAGGATCCCACCTATCCTGCCTATGGGCTGTTTGCCCCTCTCCCATGAGGGAGGAAGGATCCCACCTATCCTGCCTGTGGGCTGTTTGCCCCTCTCCCATGAGGGAGGAAGGATCCCACCTATCCTGCCTGTGGGCTGTTTGCCCCTCTCCCATGAGGGAGGAAGGATCCCACCTATCCTGCCTATGGGATGTTTGCCCCTCTCCAATGAGGGAGGAAGGATCCCACCTATCCTGCCTGTGGGCTGTTTGCCCCTCTCCAATGAGGGAGGAAGGGTCTCACCTATCCTGCCTGTGGGCTGTTTGCCCCTCTCCAATGAGGGAGGAAGGGTCCCACCTATCCAGCCTGTGGGCTGTTTGTCCCTCTCCCATGAGGGAGGAAGGATCCCACCTATCCTGCCTATGGGCTGTTTGCCCCTCTCCCATGAGGGAGGAAGGATCCCACCTATCCTGCCTATGGGCTGTTTGCCCCTCTCCCATGAGGGAGGAAGGATCCCACCTATCCTGCCTGTGGGCTGTTTGTCCCTCTCCCATGAGGGAGGAAGGATCCCACCTATCCTGCCTATGGGCTGTTTGCCCCTCTCCCATGAGGGAGGAAGGATCCCACCTATCCTGCCTATGGGCTGTTTGCCCCTCTCCCATGAGGGAGGAAGGATCCCACCTATCCTGTCTATGGGCTGTTTGCCCCTCTCCCATGAGGGAGGAAGGATGCCACCTATCCTGCCTATGGGCTGTTTGCCCCTCTCCAATGAGGGAGGAAGGATCCCACCTATCCTGTCTATGGGCTGTTTGTCCCTCTCCCATGAGGGAGGAAGGATCCCATCTATCCTGCCTATGGGCTGTTTGCCCCTCTCCCATGAGGGAGGAAGGATCCCACCTATCCTGCCTATGGGCTGTTTGCCCCTCTCCAATGAGGGAGGAAGGGTCCCACCTATCCTGCCTATGGGCTGTTTGCCCCTCTCCCATGAGGGAGGAAGGATCCCACCTATCCTGCCTATGGGCTGTTTTCCCCTCTCCCATGAGGGAGGAAGGATCCCACCTATCCTGCCTGTGGGCTGTTTGCCCCTCTCCCATGAGGGAGGAAGGATCCCACCTATCCTGCCTATGGGCTGTTTGCCCCTCTCCAATGAGGGAGGAAGGATCCCACCTATCCTGCCTATGGGCTGTTTGCCCCTCTCCAATGAGGGAGGAAGGGTCCCACCTATCCTGCCTGTGGGCTGTTTGCCCCTCTCCAATGAGGGAGGAAGGATCCCACCTATCCTGCCTATGGGCTGTTTTGCCCCTCTCCAATGAGGGAGGAAGGATCCCACCTATCCTGCCTGTGGGCTGTTTGTCCCTCACCCATGAGCGAGGAAGGATCCCACCTATCCTGTCTATGGGCTGTTTGCCCCTCTCCCATGAGGGAGGAAGGATCCCACCTATCCTGCCTATGGGCTGTTTGCCCCTCTCCCATGAGGGAGGAAGGATCCCACCTATCCTGCCTATGGGCTGTTTGCCCCTCTCCCATGAGGAGGGAGGCTACGTAGCATCCACAGCAGGACCACCAGACTCCAAATCAGTTACTTTCCTCAAGCAGTAAGACTGATCAACACCTCCAATGACTAAGCCACCCCTCCACAACTAACAACCCCCACCCCACATCCAGCACGGTTTTAAATTTTACAGTCAGAACCACCTGAGGTCAGAATGACTTCTGCATCATATATATTTATATATATCGAATTTTCCATTGTGTACTTTATCTGAGATTTTGTGCTACATCAGATCAGGAATAATTATTAGTTCCTTCTCCTTTACACTGTTCAGTATTTACAACACAGACTCTTTAAGGGACGCGAGACTGCAGATCTTCCGTTTTCTGGATGAACTCAGTGATCTGAGCAGCAACTGTGATGATGGAAGATGGGGGCGGGGGGGGGGGGGTTGTCTGTGTTTTGTGTCAAAATGCTGACTGTCTGAATCTCCTGAACAAGACAGTGCCATTTTCCCCCACAACAACCCCACCAACAGTGCACGTGCTGATCAACAAACCTAATCCTTGGTATTTTGAATCAGTGATGGTGGGAGGGGAGGGGAGCTGTGATTCCCCAACCTTTTCCTTTGACAGAATGCCCACTCCCCTCTTCTCCATCTCCATACGCCACATCAACACTGGGCTTTCAAAGTTCTTCCACGGGAACAATGTTAACTTTGGCAGGAGTAGGAGGTTGTTCAGTACGGAACAGTCGTGGGTCAGTAAACTACCAGGGAAATACTCACCTTCACAACACAATTAATTTGGAAGTGTGATGATCTGGTGTTTATCTAGACCAGGCCTCTCTGCCCAGTCAGGGGTCTGTTAATGAAATTTACTTTACTGTAGGAGCATCCATTGCTGAATCCAATTAATGCAATAGCTTTGAGCTAACTCTTGTGTACTTAAATACTGAGTTCTGAATTGAGGCATCTAACAGTTTGTCTTCTCTCTGTTCCCATGGAAGATGTTCAACAGAAACACAAGGAGACTCTGCGGGCACAAACTGAAACACTGAGAGTGAACACGATCCTGATGAGGGATAAGGTGAAGGTTTTCCAGCTGGTTGATCGATACGCTGAGCTCACGATCATTTCTACTGTTCGAGATCGGAGACTGGTGGAACATGAGCTGCTGGCAAGAGGCAGAGACCACGAGGAGTGGAGAGAAAAATATCTCTGCGGAAAACTGCAAAAACTCCGGACTGAACAATTGTTCCAGGGCAGCTTTTCCCGGCGTAATTCCAAATCTGGGAGTTCGGCAGCAGTGGCCGGAGAGCCAGGGATTGGGAAAACAACAATGGTACAAAAGATTGTTTATGACTGGGCCACGGGGAAAATATACCAACAGTTCCAGTTTGTCTTTAGTTTCAAATTCCGGGATTTAAACTCCATTAACTGCAGAATAAATCTGAGTGAACTGATTCTGGATCAGTATCCTTACCTTGGGAATACTCTGAGAGACGTCTGGAACAACCCAGAGAGATTGCTGTTTATATTTGATGGTTTGGATGAATTCAATGACGAAATTGATTTTGCTGACAGTCGAAGAGACACAAAACCCAAGCACCAGTGCCCAGATCCCGAGTGGTGGTGTGAAGTGTCTGACATTGTGTACAGTTTAATCCAGGGCAAACTGCTCCCAGGGTGTTCAGTGCTGGTGACCACTCGCCCCACTGCGTTACATTTATTGGAAAAGGCTGAGATCAGTGTCTGGGCTGAAATCCTGGGATATTTTGGTGGGGAAAGGAAGGAATATTTCATCAGGCATTTTGAAGATCAGACGGTAGCGGAAGCAGTTTTCAAACATGTGAAGGAGAACGAAATCCTGTACACCATGAGCTACAACCCCTCCTACTGCTGGATCCTCGCTCTGGCACTGGGACCCTTCTTCACACAAAGAGTCAGGGACCCGCAGCGAGTTCCCAAGACCATCACCCAACTGTACTCCTACTATATTTACAACATCCTGAAAAACCACGGCCGTGAGATTGAGAACCCTCGTGATGTGTTACTCAGGGTTGGTCAGATGGCCTTCAGAGGAGTGTCCGAGAGGAGGATTGTGTTTACAGATGGAGATTTGATTAACTACAATCTGGAGCCTTCCAAGTTCCTGTCCGGGTTCTTGATGGAGCTTTTGGAGAGAGAGGATTCTGCCTGGACTGTGGTGTACACATTCCCACACCTCACCATCCAAGAGTTTGTAGCTGCAGTCGCACAATTCCTGAATCCACATTCCGGGGATGTCCTGAAATTCCTCACTGAAGCCCACAACACGGAAGATGGGCGATTTGAGGTATTTCTCCGTTTTGCTGCTGGTCTCTCCTCCCCAATGACAGTTCGGGACCTGGAAGGGTTTCTGGGTCAATTTCCTCATGAAACAACCTGTCAGGTGATTGACTGGGTGAAGGAGGAGGTTAAACGCCAAAGAAGAAACACAGAGAATGAAGCTGGTAAAAGGAGCCTCCTGAACACATTGCACTACCTGTTCGAGTCTCAGAATCGTAGAGTGGCACAGGCCGCACTGGGATCTGTGCAGATAGTTTCATTCAGTGGAATGACACTGACCCCGATTGACTGCGCGGTCCTGTCTCATGTCATTGGACTCTGTGATACAATAAAACACCTTGACCTGGAGAACTGCGACATTCAGTGTGAAGGAATCCAGCGGCTGGGACCCGGGCTGGACAAGTGCCTGGAACTGGGGTAACTTGATTATTCTCTCACTCTGAACTGTGAAACTGTTCCATTATGTTGTTTCAATGTAAAGGATTTTGGGTAAAACTGTAGCATATCAGATTGTAAAGAATTGTAGCAAATGCCCAGGGGATCTGTCAGTAATTTCCCAAGGACACGAAGGTTCTGTGTTTCCTTGTGAAGAGATGTTGGAGACTTCATCAGTTCAGTGAACAACGGTCATTGGTTTAATGGTAGTAAGTCACAGGAATGGCCGTGTTTCTCGCTGCCTGTGACACGTCCATTGAGAATGTTCCTTCTCACTGTTACTGACACCCAGAACGACATTGACTGCAGCAGGTGGGTCAGAGATTCGCTCCCATTTCCCGGCGAAGTTACGAGACTGTCAGTGGAGTGTCGCGGTGAGAGGGAGGGAAATACCATTGTGAGATTGTTCTCCACTGCCATTCCCCGTGTGTGACTTACCTCACTGCCAGATACCCAGACAACAGGGGCTCATCTCTTCTGGGTCTCTATTCAGACCAATGCAATATAGATCTGCATTCCTTTGTCATGAAAGATTATCGTTTACCCTCGGATTCCTCTTGTGTGATCTCTCTTCCCCATCCCCCATCCTCCAGTGGAGTCTCTCTTCCCCATCCCCCTTCCTCCTGTGGGATCACTCTTCCCATCGCCATTCCTCCTGAGGGCTCTATTCCGCATTCACCTTCCTCCTGTGGGATCCCTCTTCCCCATCCCCATTCCTCCCGTGGTTACTCTCTTACCCATCCCCCTTCCTGCAGTGGGATCTCTCTTCCCCACCCCTTCCTCCCGTGGTTACTGTCTTCCCCATACCCCTGCAGTGGGATCTCTCTTCTCCATCACCTTTCCTCCTGTGGGATGTTTCCTCCCCATCCCCATTTTCCTGTTGGAACTGTCTTCCACATTCGCCTCCCTCCAGTGGGAACTCTCTTCCACACCCCCTTCCTCCATTGGGATCACACATCCACATCACCTTTCCTCCTGTCCTCCTGTTGGATCTGTCTTGCCTATACCCTGCCTCCTGTAAGATCTCTCTTCCCCATTTCTCTTCCTCCTGTTGGATCTCTCTTTCGCATCTCCCATTCTCCTGTGGGTTCCCTGGTACCCAACTCCCTGCCTCCCGTGGGATCCCTCTTCACCATCACCCCTCCTCCATTGGGAACTTACTTTCCTATTCCACTTCGTCGTATGGGAACTACTTTCCTGTTCCCCCTTCCTCCTGTGTGTTCTCTCTTCCCCATCCCCCTTCCTCCTGTGGGATCCCTCTTCCCCATCCCCCTTTTCCTGTGTGATCTCTCTTCTCCAGCCCTTTCTCCCGTGGGAACTCTCTTCTCCACACATTTCCCCCGTGGGACCTCTCTTCCCCATCCCCCTTCCTCCTGGGAATCTCTTCCTTAACCTCCTTCCTCAGGTGTGGTATCTTACACCAGCTCCATTCGACACTTTCTCATTCACAAATCTTCCTCAATGTCTGACTTTCTTCCACTCTCTGACCCTAGCTCTCCCGTCCCACTCACGTCAGGGACAGTTTTCTAACCATCGGGGAATGGGACCGAATATTTTGAGTTTACAGGGTCACATCGACAGACTAAATTATTGACATTTGGTGAATACGCTGGAGCTGATCAGTGAGGGACATTGACAGTGATGGAAACTCTCAGCAGTGATATACTGAAGGGTTTAATTTTTCCTGAGATATCCGAGTGAGATAAATTCCCTGAGACACACGATTTGAATCACTTTGTTCATTATTTTGTCTGTGTTTAGACTTGGCCGGAATAAACTGGGAGATTTAGGAGTGAAACTGCTGTCTGAGGCTCTGAGGATCCCGGAGTGTAAAATACAGAAACTGGAGTAAGTACCAGACTGTGGGAGATTGTGTTTACAGTCACTGGGTGTCTGACACTGAACATTAATGTGATCAGTAATTGTGTTCCTGATAAAGATTGGGGATTTGTACCGTCTCCTGTCTCTCTGTGTCCTTCACCCTCACTCTCTCTCATCTCCAGGCTGTGGAGTGTCGGTCTCACAGATTCTGGTGCCGAGGATCTCGTCTCCGCTCTTAGTACAAATCAATCACTGACGGTGCTGGACCTGGAATTAAACTCGCTCACAGACCGATCTGTTCCCACTCTCCGCCGCCTCATACTGACCCACCCAAATCTGGAGTGTATCTGGTGAGTGTTTGTGTTAATGTTCAGTGTGGTAATACATCAGTGGATCTGCGGGTTTTCTGGCGATATTTGTCTGTGAGTGTTGTTGAAACCTTAACCCCGGTCCCCTGTTACTGAAACTTTTGTGTAATCTGTTCATTTCATCTTTATTCTCCCATCTGTTTCAGGCTGGCGAGGAATCAATTCAGTCGGACCGGGGAGAAGGAACTGAGATCTCTTCAGGAAACCAAACCCAGACTGGCAGTGACCGTGTGAACATCTGATGTGTGAACATCCCCCTTCGCGGGATGGGGTCATTTTTGTCCGATTCCCACCCTCGCCTTTAACTTACGTCCTTACCTTTAATTGCCTCGCGCCAGGTTTAATTCCCAACCGTTCTAACAGAACTGGCTTCAGCACCGTGCTCTGTGACGTTTGCAATGTTCCTGAGGTGACGGATTTCCGCCTGTTGTCCCGCGGCGCAGCTTCCGCCGGATATGCGGGTTCGAGACTCCACCACGTGAGACCCCGCGGACTTACACAGACAGGAAGAGCCCGAGTGTCGGGGCTCAGTCTGTGTCACCACTGTCGGGAGAGAATCCTTTTGCTCACCTTGCTGAATGTGGTCCATTCTTCAGTCTGGCTAATATAACGTTGTTAAATGAATGAATTATTTTTTTTCGGTCAGTACAAACATAAGAAAAAGCATCAATTTCAACGATGATTTTATAAGACATTAAATAATAAAAAAAACAACAAAAACATAGATATTCTTCAAAACAGACCGAAAGGCTGTAGTCTGAAGCTACAGCTTATTACCCCCCTCACTTACAAAATAACATATTTGGCTTCAATCATCACATTACTCCGATTCATTTTAATTCATGTATTTTATATTTGTTCATTAAGTTTTTTTTTCAAACTTAAATTCACCCCTCTGACTGAATGAGTTTTTCATTTGTTCTTATTCTTTGTTTTTGAAATATACAGGTTCCTCTTAAACCAAGTTGACGTTCTCTCATTAACCTTTGGATAATTTGTGGTAACTGTCCATTTTTTACTTTACATATAATTTGTATTATTTTAAAATCTACGAAATCTCTGAACTTTAAAGTGTTTAGTTGAATAAATAGTGAATTAGTTGGCTCATAATAACATGTCTTATTTATAATTCGTATGGCTTTCTTTTGGAGTAGAAACATTCAGTTCGTATTTGCAGTAAATCATGCATGGGACTGTAAGTGAACAAAGATTCCTGATTTAAGTAATCTTGCGCTTTGTACAATATTGCAATAGATTTAGTCATTTTTGCCTTGACACTACTCTATTTATTATCTATTACTGTGTTGCCCTTAAGGCATTCGTTTAGTTTATTACATTTTCGCTTTAATAATTAGTTTATAATCGTTTTCTAGTTAAAGTTACGGTTGTTGAAAGTAAATTCATTAGCTGTAAGGTATCGCGGCCTGCGATGACATCACACCCGGTTTCGCCGCGTCTTGTGGGAAAATACCGGTTTGGAGAAACGGGAAGGAGGGGGCTTGTGTGTGCAGGATCAGCGCGAGAACAGTTTCATTCTACGCACTAAGAAACGTCATAGAAACAACGCCGTAAGTTCATAAGATAATCGATATGTTGAAGTAAAAATGTTAACGCTGATTCTGTTATAAGTAATGACGGTTGATAAAGTTTATGTTCTTTGTTATTTAAAGAGTTGCGGATAGTTTGTGTTGATGTATTTAAAGCCAGTTGATGGCGTAAGTAGATTCTGACTGTATGTTATGCTTTAATGTAATATAGTTTCTTGTATTTTTACTTTTACAAGTACTTATGATGTAAATGCGATGCCAAGAAGGAAACAAATACTGTATATATTTTGTATTGTTTTATCAACAGTTTACACCATACGTTAATGTGGAAGAGTGAACAGTAAACGGTTAATCTTACTGGGATCGCGCCTCATTGACTCCGCTTTATACTTAGTGTTTAGATCAGAGTTTTTATACCTGTGCGAGAATATATTGTAGTCATATAAATAGTTGGTGAGGCTGCACAGACTATTATGTATAGTTGTGTTCACACTACTATAGGAAAGATATTATCAATCTAGAGACGGTGCAGAACAGATTGCTGAAGATGCTGCCTGGACTAGAGGGGCGAGTCATAGGAAGAGGTTCGCCAAACTGGATCATTCCAGAGGAGAATGGAGGTGACATTGTAGGAGTTTATAAAATCAAAAGGGAGTTTAGATAATGTGGTTGGTTGTGGTATTTTTCCCAGGGTTTATGATTCAAGATTGTTTAAAATCATTCCAGTACACAGGTGTATAGGAGAACGAAATAATTGTTACTCTGGGTCCAAAGCAGGACAGGAAAAAGGAAACAAAATGATAGAGACCACAATAATAAAAAAAAACACGGTATATACAGTATGATTATTTAAAAAAAAAGCATTGATTGTATGTCCATTAAATGATGTTAGGCACAGGAGAGTCTGGACATTTGAGACTGACATTTATTCTATGTCCATAAAGTGACGTTAGGCACAGGAGTGTCTGGACATAAGTTGATTGATAGGGAATGTTAAATTAGTGGTGAGGGTGTGGGGGGGTGGGCTGGTGAGTGTGGAGGTGTTGATCAGGTTTATTGTTTAGGGGAATAGCTGTTCTGAGGCTGATTGTCCTGGTGTGGATGTTATGTAGCCTCTTCCCTGATGGGCTGATGTGAGTGGGACAAACAATCCCTGACCAGGGTGTGTGGGACCCTTGATGATGGCACTTTTCCAGCAGCTTTATGGTGGGTAGGCCTTACTCGGGTGTTTGGATTTGCAATCGCTTGTGAACAGAGTGTAGAGCAATGGTCTCAGCACAAGGCTGAGGGTCACACAGGTTGACAATGATGGGAAGGGAGGACCAGTTGTGCACCCTGACTGTCTGTCGTCTATTGGTTAGGAAGTCCACCACCCAGTTGCACAGTTTAGACAGAGGCGTGGGAATTTGTTCACCAAGGTTTGTGGGAAAACAGTGTTGAATGCCGAAATGAAATCCAGAAACAACATTTGGACCTAATTGTCTCTTTGTTAGGCATGTCAGGCCAAGGGAAATGACAGATGCAATGTCATCTGTCACTTAGCGATTCAGTCGGTAAGCATATTGGTGAGTGCCCAGTGAGCGAGGATTGGAGTTTTTGATCCGTGCTGTTATCAGCCGTCAAAGCACTTAATGCTGATTGGCGACAGCACCACTGGGCAGTAGTCGCGTTGTTCTAAATGTGTAGAGTTCTTTGGTGCAGGGATGATGGTGGATGTTTTAAAGCACGTGGGAACAGCAGCCTGGATGAGTGAAGTGCTGACGATGGCTATGAAGACATCAATGTGCATATGTACACTCTTTCTGCAACCTCAGCCTGGATGCTTTCTGGCCAGAGTCCTCATTACCTTTGCTGTTACAGACAATGGATGCTCAGCTCTGCAGGGACTAGCTTTCCTGGCTGGCTTGTGTTGCAGCTATATAGGACCCTGGTCTGAACCCACTTGGAGTACTGTGCTCAGTTCTACTCAACTCACTACAGGACGGATGTGGAAACCATAGAAAGGGTGCAGAGGAGATTTACAAGGATGTTGCCTGGATTGGGGAGAATGCCTTATGAGAATAGGTTGAGTGAACTCGGCCTTTTCTCCTTGGAGTGACGGAGGATGAGAGGTGACCTGATAGATGTGTACAAGTTGATCGTGTGGATAGTCAGAGGCTTTTTCCCAGGGCTGTAATTGTTGCCACAGGATGACACAGGGTGAAGGTGCTGGGGAGCAGGTACAGAGGAGATGTCAGGGGTTAGTTTTTTTTTTACTCAGAGAGTGGTGAGTGTGTGGAATGGGCTGCCGAAAACAGTGGTGGAGGCGGATACGATAGGGTCTTTTAAGAGGCTTTTAGATAGTTACATGGAGCTTAGTAAAGTAGAGGGCTATAGGTAAGCCTAGTAACTTCTAAGATAGGGAAATGTTCGGCACAACTTTGTGGTCCGAAGGGCCTGTATTGCGCTGCAGGTTTTCTGTTTTCTATGTTAATGTTATGCTGAACCAGCTAAGAAATAAATCAACCCCCCCCCAAAATCTAATCCATCTTGTTTGCACAATGTCCATATCCCCTCAATCTTCCTCACACGCATGTGCCTATCTAAACGTGTCTTCAAAGACTCCGATGTATTGGCTTCCACCACCATAACAGACAGCTCATTCCAAGCATTCACCACTCCCTCCCTGAGTAAAACAACTTACCCTCACATTCCCTTTGCAACCACCCCCTCATACTTTCATTACATGTCCTCTGGTATTAGAAATTTCTAACCAGCGAAAAGATGCTCCCTGACTACTCTGTCAAAGTCATTCATAATCTTACAAACCTCTAACAGATTTCCCCGCAGTCTCCGCCGCTCACAGTAAAACAAGACAGGATTTCCAGTAAAAGCTGGGTAATATTGAATCCATTCTTACTGAAGGTTAAGAAACCGAATTGTTAATTCTGTTCCTGTCCCATGGCAACATTTTAATCCTCCTGCGAATGGAGCAGTGCATCGGCGCTCGTTTTGTGATAGGCTTGAACTGTGCGCAGCTGTCCTGGCTGTGGAAATGGCGGATCTTATCCAGGACGAGCTAGTCTTAGAGCTGGACGATATCAAGTTCTACACAGATAGCAAGGTAGTTCTTGGTTATATTTACAACGAATCAAAACATTTCTACGTGTACGTTCATAATAGAGTTCAACGTATCCGCCTGTCATCAAAGCCTGAACAATGGTATTATGTACGTACAGAGGATAACCCTACAGACCATGCATCGAGATCCTTACCTGCATCCCGTCTGGCTCAGACATCCTGGTTCACCGGACCCCCCCCCCCCCCCTTTCTGTATCAGCCACCAACAGAAAAAAACTCAAATGAGCGAGACATTTGAGCTGATCGAACCCGAAAGAGACTCGGAAATTCAGCAGCAAATACAAACAAGAGTCACCGATCTTGAAGAATCAATACGTACTAATGAGCGCTTTCAGCGGTTCTCCACTTTGAATTCTTTAGTGAGAGGACTTACGTTCCTCATTCACATGGCCAGAATCACTGCCACGTTCCCTGGTAGGGATGGACATGTCAGCAAGGTTGAGTTGAAAACTTCTGACCAAGGTGATGTGAGAACTTACCAAAGGCCAGTTGCAGAAGTCGTTCTACTTCTCCCTAAGGACTGATTTAGAGACTGAAGTTTTGTATTCTGTCTATTGTGACCTTACGAAGGTCAGGCGTGTGTTGCCTTTAAGGCGTTCATTTAGTTTATTATATTTTCGCTTTAGTAATTTGTTTGTAATTATTTTTTAGTTAAAGTTAAGATTGTTGAAAGTAAATTCGTAGTCTGTGATATATCGCGGCATGCGATGACGTCACACCCGGTTTCGCTGCGTCTTGTTGGAAAATACCGGTTTGGAAAAACGGGAAGGAGGGGGCTTGTGTGTGCAGGATTAGCGCGAGAACAGTTTCATTCTACGCACTAGAAACATCATAGAAGCAACGCCGTAAGTTTATAAGATAATTGATATGTTGAAGTAAAAATTTTAACGCTGATTCTGTTAAAAGTAATGACGGTTGATAAAGCTTATGTTCTTTGTTATTTAAAGAGTTGCGGATAGTTTGTGTTGATGTATTTAAAGCCAGTTGATGGCGTAAGTAGATTCTGACTGTATGTTGTACTTTCATGTAATATAGTTGCTTGTATTTTTACTTTTACAAGCATTTATGATGTAAATGCGATGCCAAGAAGGAAACAAATACTGTATATATTTTGTATTGTTTTACCAACAGTTTACACCATACGTTAATGTGGAAGAGTGAACAGTAAACGGTTAATCTTACTGGGATCGCGCCTCATTGACTCCGTATTATACTTGCTGTTTAGTTCAGAGTTTTTACACCTGTGCGAGAACACTACAATTACCACTCCTAAAAAATTTGTTTCCGATAGCTTATCGTTTTCAACATCATTTATTCTTAGTTTACTATATGAATTTGGTGCACAGTTTCCAAATATTATGACAAATACCTCGGCAGACACCCTGAATCTGCAGCGATCTCGGCCCCGGCCCTGAAGTGTGATTACATAATAATCGATGCAGAGTGACAGTGAGAAACGGGACTGGGTATTCATATTGTCACTTGTTGTCGCCAGTCAGTTAATTGTGTGTGACTGTGAGTGAGTCGGGAGCAGCTTATTTATTCCCGCACGTCAGCAGCTAACACGTTATTAAATTTACATTTGTCATAATGTAATCAATAAACCGCTGTAACTTCCTGTCTTGGTGTCGGACTCCAGTTTTATTTGAGGTTTCTGCTGTCCCCCGCACCTTGTGCACGACAACAGTGGGTCGGAGCTCCTCACACTGACACAGTAGTGTTTCAGCTCCAGGCTGAGGGAGGCCGGACTCGCAGAGTCTGGGTGTCCAGGATCTCATCTCTACCCAGCCCCCTTCCTGCCTAACTGCCCCCCCCCCTCCTGCCCCCGCAGACGGTTAAAATAGACTACAACATCAGACGTGATTCCACCAAGGTCAGGAGTACGAGACGGATGGGGGATGGAATACCGGCGTTAAGTACGTGGTGAAGATCCCTCCATACCATCACAACACACACACCCGGGGTCAGACACGGGGTTATTCTGCCCCCACACCGTCCCATCACACACTCCCAGGGTCAGATACCGAGAGAATCTCCTTCCACACAATCCCATTTCACAATTTTGGTGTCAGACACAGAGTGAATCTCCCTCCAGACCATCTCCTCACGGACTCCAGGAGCCAGGCACAGAATGAAGCTCACTCTGCGCAGTCCAGTCACGCCCTCTCATGCCCAGACACGGAGAAAAGGTATCTGTAGAGTGAGATATATCAGCTAAATTCCTGAGTTGAAACGAATTAGAGAGGACACTCTCCGTTTGAAGCTGTAGCACAAGGAACCCCACAACCTCCCCCCACCACACACACACACACACACACACACACACACACACACACACACACACACTCACACACTCACACACACGAGATGAATCTCTGTCGAGGAGGTCAGAGAGACGAGGAGAGAAGTAGTGGAACGATGGGGAGGGATGCAGGGTGGACGGTTCGGCGAGGCTGTGAGGGCGCACACACGGCCAGGGGAATACGGATGGATATCAGAACCCTAGTGGTTAACAATCACATCTGATTTCTGGGATTGTGAAGTCGCCGAGGGTGAAATCGAATATGAGGATAATTTTGCAAAAACGGGACCTCACCTCTTCCCATCTTCTCCCGCCGTGGGCACTCGTAAGAGGGCGCTGTTCTTTCGAGTCATCTCACACGGGCCGCGCTTCCAATCAAGCTCGCCCGAACTCCCAATGGACCCCACCTCTTCTCGTTCCCTCTCATCTTTCGCACTCCCAATGGAACCCAGCGCTTCCCATTCACTCCCACCGTCCGCACTCTCAATAGACCCCTTCCCTTCCCATTCGCTCCTACCGCCCAGGCATTCCAACTGGACCCCTTTCCTTCCCTTTCACTCTCATCGCCAGACCTCCCAATGGACTCCACCCATTCCCGTTCACTCCCAATGGGACCCAGCACTTCCCATTCACTCCCACCATCTGCATCTCAATGGGTCCCCTTCTAGTTCATTTCCAACGGGAATGGGATCTGGGAAGTTGGCGGGAACGCCTGAATTCTGTATTTGACAGAACACAGAGTGCGGTTTACGAAATTTGACGATAAGTCCAACGGGTTTATTAGCTAACAAGGAAAGGTCGGGTCTCTGTATCGACACCAGGAATATTACAGCAGATGTTTCCTGGTGTCTGTATCCTCCTCTCTCTACGACATTTTGAGAGATAACGCACAGAGTCCGGAGATGAGGATGTCGGATGGGTGTCTATTGTTTGCGATATATTTATTATTAGTGATAAACAGTCTGCGCAATCAAGTGGAGGGTGGTCGAGAGTGGCTGTCCTGCGAGGGTCTCCTGATTGAAAATGGTGAATAGGGAGGGAACGACAGAAGGATTTAGAATGGTCACTAGAGAGGGAGTGAAAGGTTGACTGAAAATTGTCTGCAGGGAGAAAGTGATGGGCTGAGTGACAATGAACGCCATGGAGGGGGCGATGGGCGGAATTAAAATGGCCGAGGTCACCTTGTTCCTCAGGGAAGGCGTGACACACTGACAACAGATTGGGAGTGACCGGCAGAGTTAAAATGACCGACAGGGTGGGGATGACACACTGATTGAAAATTATAACGGGGAGGGGGTTTATGTTCCGATTAAAAATAGGATTCTGGATTTAAGCCAGAATACAAAATTATCACCAGGTAGGAAGCGACGCGCGCATTGAAAAATGTCACCGGGGGTGGGGGGAGGGATGCACCGATATAAAAGAGACTCCAGGAAGGGAGTAACACACTGACAAGTCCGAGGGAGTGGCTGCCCGATCTGAAATAGTCCCTGAATGCTTTGTTACAATGGCCGACAGGGAGAGAGTGATGGACAGACAACAGAGAGGAAGAGACGCAACGGGTAAAGTGGCCGAAATGGAGACAGTGGCACATTGAGAAGAGGGAGGGGGTAATGGGTCGATATAAAATGATCTATTGCTCTGACAAAAATTGGCAGCTGATTCGCTTAATCTGTCTGACGGGGCAGTTTCCGATTGTGATACCTTGTTTAGAGTGAGCGCCAGGAAGGGAGGAGCTGAGACACCGATTGAAAACGGACGTCAGCTTCGTTAATTCTGTTGAGGAAAAGGGAGAGATGTGGTGACTGAAGGAGACCCCGTTCGGCCGGGTTGAAACGGGACCAAGGAGGGAGAGATGTGGTGACTGAAGGAGACCCCGTTCGGCCGGGTTGAAACGGGACCAAGGAGGGAGAGATGTGGTGACTGAGGAGACCCCGTTCGGCCGGGTTGAAACGGGACCAAGGAGGGAGAGATGTGGTGACTGAAGGAGACCCCGCTCGGCCGGGTTGAAACGGGACCAAGGAGGGAGAGATGTGGTGACTGAAGGAGACCCCGCTCGGCCGGGTTGAAACGGGACCAAGGAGGGAGAGATGTGGTGACTGAAGGAGACCCCGTTCGGCCGGGTTGAAACGGGACCAAGGAGGGAGATATGTGGTGACTGAAGGAGACACCGTTCGGCCGGGTTGAAACGGGACCAAGGAGGGAGAGATGTGGTGACTGAAGGAGACACCGCTCGGCCGGGTTGAAACGGGACCAAGGAGGGAGAGATGTGGTGACTGAAGGAGACCCCGCTCGGCCGGGTTGAAACGGGACCAAGGACGGAGCGACGCCTCGGTTAAAGTGAGCGGCAGAGAAGGAGTGAAGGACACCTTGACTTCAAACGGCAGACGCTTCACTTGAAATGGCCTCTGGGGAGATAGTGATGGATTTGGTAGAAGTGAGCACAAGAGAGGGAGGGACGCGTCGATTTAAAATGGGTGAACCCTTGGTTAATGTGGCCGCCAGGGATGGAGTGAGACACTGACTTACAATGGCCACTGTCACACACAGAATCTATGGCGAAGGAGCATGTGGTGCCCATGGAAACAGTCCGGGGATCAAATGTGTAATTGATTGTAATAGCAGTATTTTAATTTGTGTCTTATACCATCCTGGGCGTTGTATAAGTGTTTAAAATCCAATAAATTTGTCATAGAATAAACTAATGTATATATCTCAGATATTCACACATACACATATACATGTGGGTTTTGGGGAGGAGGGGTGAGGGGTTTGGGAGAAAGAGGAGTGACGGGACGAGGAGTGGACTGATGAGACGGTGAGCGTGGCGAAGTCACTGACTCAATAGGGGACGGAAAGGGGAGGGGCGGAATTTCCTGTCACAAACTGGTGACGACATGGAGAAGATAAAGACGGGGTGAGGATGAGTGAAACGACAGGAAGAGAGGGGGAGTGCTGAGACGGGGAGGGAGGGGAAGTGATGGGACGGGGAGGGAGAGGAAGTGAAGGGATGGGGAGAGAGAGGATGTAATAGGACGGGATGGAGTGGGTAGGAACAGGATGGGGAGTGTGGGGCAGTGACTTTTTCAATCGTGGAGTAAGGATGGGTGGTAACATTTCCTTCGCAAATAAGACGAACTACAAGAAAGGGGGTTGTGGACGGGGGAAAGGGGGAGCAAGGAGTCGGGACGCGGTCAGGGCTGATTGGACGGAAAGTTGAGTGTCGCAAAAGAGGGAGAGGGGAGCGATTCACTCAACGACGGAGGGAAGGGATTGGGTGGGGGAGTGAAATTTCCCAACAGAAAATGTTCACCCCTCAGGATTGGTGGATGACGAGAGAGAGGACAAGAGGACAGAGAGGGGAGGCGAAAATTGACATCGCAAAATGGCAGGCAAACAGCATAAGGTGCACAACATCAGGGTGGCGGGGAGAGGAACGTGATGGTGAGTGTGAGGGAGTGACACACTTAGTGGTGGAGGAATTGGAAGGGAAGGTTACACCCTGCCACAAAATGTCTCTCCGCAGAAGGCGAGTTTGGAGAGCGATGGGGGTGGGGGGCAGGAGGAGAGGAGGGACGAAGAGCTGAGATCGAATATACAGGGAAGGAAGTGAGTGGAAGGTGAGGAAAAGGGTGTGACTCATTCTACGATGCTGAGAGATCGGTTGCCAATTGTAACCATTGCAAAATGGTCGCCAGCCAGGGTGAGAAGGGCGGTGACAGAGTGGAGAGCGAGGGAACAGAGAGCGAAGTGTTTCAGGAGTGATGGGACGGCGAGACGGGACAGGGCGACTCGGAACACGGGAGCTGTAACTGGGCGGCACCATGTGGAGGAATGTGGCTAGGGGAAAAGGTTGATACCGTTAAACCGCACAGCCCCACCACCACCGTCTCCAAAATCCCGTCTCGATGATTTTTCCCTGCGCTCCTCAGGTCGCTCGGCCCGAATCCTTCAGGCTGTCCCGTGGAGTGGGGAGCGTGTCGTCACTGGGGCCCGACAAAGGCAGGAAGGGGCACGGGCTTGCCGGAGAAGATGGAGGCGAGGACTGTCAGTGCGGGCTGGTTATCGCGGATCACCGCTATTCTCTGCGGGTGGGGCGGGGGTGAGCGGGAGGTATCAGGTTGAGGAGGAGAGGGGAGAAAGAAAAGGTGCGGAGAGGAAGTGAGATGAGTAAAACCATAACAACACACACAAAATGCTGGTAGAAAGCAGCATGCCAGGCGGCATCTATAGGGAGAAGCACTGTCAACCGTCCTGACGAAACCGTCTCGGCCCGAAACGTCGACAGTGCTTCTCCCTATAGATGCTGCCTGGCCTGCTGTGTTCCACCGGCATTTTGTGTGTGTTGTTTGAATTTCCAGCTTCTGCAGATTTCCTCGTGTTTGCTGAGTAAAACCATCATCGCTCCTCCGTCTTCCATTCCTCACACCCTCAGCCTCTCTCACCCTCACTCCCCTCTTTCCCCCTGTGTTCCCTTTTCTCTCTTCATCTCTTCCTCCACCTCTCTCCCTCACACTATCCTACTCTCTCCACACCCTCACCGCCTTTTTCCCTTTCTACCCCTGTTCCTGACACTCTCTCTACCCCTCCTGCTGTTCTGTTCACACACGTCTCTTCCTACCCTCTTTTACTCTCCAGGCCCCCAGTCTCTCTATCCCCACACCCCCCTTCTCCGTCTCAGTATCCTCGGTCTCATCCCAAATCTCTCCCTCACCTCGGCTAATCTCTCATATACAATTTTTCTCCCTCTCCCCCTGGTCTATCTCCCGTCTTGGACTCTTCCTCTCCCTCACTGTCCTTTCTCCCAGTCTCACTCTCCTCCCTCCCAATCGTTCTCTCTCCGCCCTCCCAGATTCCCTCTCTCCAACAGTCTCTTTCAAAGGTAAAACAAATTTATTATTAACTATATCTACGTCACCACATACAACTCTGAGATTCATTTTCGTGCAGGCGTACACAGAAAATCAACATAAAATTATAACCATAATAGAATCAATGAAATATATCTGCTGATGGCAATTGGGCAGGGTTTTCTTCCTCCAGTCTCCGGCCTCCGGACATCGTTCCCTTCTCCACTCTCTCCTCATCCCCGACTTTCTGCCACCGACACTCAGTCCCTCTCCAGACTCTTTCGTTCTCTCTGTCTCCCGTCTCTACCTCTGGCGTCTCCCCCTCTTTTCCCATCACCTAGACTTGGTGAAGTTGTGTGTGAGGTGTGGAGGGATAAATCTCTCTCTCTCTCTCTCTCTCTCTCTCTCTCTCTCTCTCTCTCTCTCTCTCTCTCCCCCCCCCCCCCCATTCTCCCTCTTCCCGCAGTCCTTTTCTCTCAATCCCAAACCTTAGACTCTCTTTCTCCCACGGAAAGAGGTGCGAGAAGAGAGAGAGAATGATTGTTATAGAAAAGCATTTAGAGGCAGTTGGAAAAAAAAGAGAGGGACAGTCAGAAAGCCAGAAAATACGGGAGAGACACAGAAAAAAGAAACAGAAAGCAAATCCGAAAGGGAGAGAGTGAGAGAGACAGAGATAGAAAGACACAGAGAAATCAAGTGAATGGGTGGGGGGGCGGAGAGAGAGAAAAAGTAAGAGTAAAAAAAGAGAGTGATAGATAAAGAGAGAGAGGGAGAGATACAGAGAGAGACAGTGAACATCCGGATCTCTGTCAAACGGAGACGAGATTCGAACGGAACTGCGACGCGTGAAAGACTCAATTCTGAGCAGCAGAAACTCGAACCACAGCTCGGGAACAGGAGGAACTGGCGAACAGAACGAGAATGGGAAACTTCAGACCGCTCCCCTTGTGCTGTCTTGGTTACTGTGTTTGGGTCAGAGAGAATGGAACTTCCCAATCCCCTGTCTGAGTGTGTGTAGCTCCCTCACCATCTTCTCTCCTCTGTCCACACGCCTCAACTACTCCATCTCCTCCTCACCCGTCACCATCCTCACACTGCAGAATGTCAATAAATCTCCAGAAAAGCTCAATACTGACAACCATTTAAATAGTCGGAAAGTTCTGAGCAATTGAGAAATGAGTGTGCCCGGACCTCTGGTTTTATCAGCTTGAGCCGAGAAAAACAAAATAATACATGTTGACGTGTATAACACACATATCACATAATATCCCGGTCTGAAACCGATCTGGAAAACTTACAAAGGAAAATAAGGACTGAAATGAGGAATTTTAGAAAACACCATGTACACTCTAACCCATTTACATTAACTCCACCTGGGAAAGAAGGATGAACAGAATTAGACATAAATACTTTACACAACAGTCAGGTAAAACTTCTAAGGATATATTTTCATTAATGGAAACATGATTAACCACTCCAACGAACATATACTATTCTGATAAGAAGTACACGGAACTGAAATTAAATGAAAGCACAAGGATGAAAAATGAAGGAAGTATCACGACAGTAGACACTGTTAACCAATGGAAGAACATGAACTCCAGACCTGGCAACATCCTTGTAAATTTCCTCAAAAATGTATCACACTACTTCAGCGTGACGTCCCATCTCCTGTACTTAACTCTTTGATACATGGCCAATGTGCCCAAAGCTTTCTTTACGACCCTATCTACCTATGACGCCACTTCCAACAAGTTATGGACCTGTATTCCCAGCTCCCTTTGTTCTACCGCACTCCTCAGTGCCCGACCGTTCAACCTCCCCTGGTTAGTTCTACCGAAGAGCAGCACCTCGCATTTGTCTGCGTTAAATTCCTTCAGCCATTTTCAGCCATTTTCCCAGCTGGTGTGGATCCCGATGTAAGTCATTACAGCCTTCTTCGCTGTCCACTACACCTTCAATCAGGTTGTCATTAGCAGATTTCCAGTAAACCACATTATCATTCAGATGGGTGATATAGACGAGAAACAAAAACGTACCCAGCGCTGCTCCCTCCGGCACTGTAGGAGTCACAGGCCTCCAGTCAGAGATGCAACAATCTCCCTCCACTCTCTGGCTTCCACGACAAAGCCGATGTCTGATCCCATTTACTACCTCATCGTGAATGCCGAGCGACTGAACCTTCGTGACCAGCCTCCCGTGCGGGAGCTTCTCATCTGGTTACTGACACGGACACAATCACGGGGCAAACATCATTCACCGAAATGTTGCTCTAAACAGAAAACTCATAAAAGGTGCCATACATTACTATAAATACAATCTTCGTCCTGTTTTAGAATCAGAGACCTACAATAACATGACGAGCGATCCAGTATTGCGGGTAGGGCAATCCATAATACATGAGATATCACACCAGGACACCCTGTCGTGCGCAGGAAGTAGAGGTGAGAATACGTGTGGAATTCGGAGATAGGTGTACGAATAATAATCGCTATAATAGCAATAATGATAGAAGTAGTAGCAATACTTGAAGAATTCCTCCCAAATATTGCCCGAGACTGCCGAAGTGCCACCAATGTAGATCGGGTCAAATGTGTTATGTGACTCCGGGACCGCTTTGAGAAGTGAAATGAAGATGATACTGAAAGTCAGACCGTTACACTCGATCAGTTGTGAGGGGACGAGACTTTTCACGTCGGTCCTGTGTCAGTGGGGAATTCATTCGTGACCAATGACCATCACTCCACTAGTTTCCAGGTTGTTAGACAGAAGAGAGAGAACAGACATTTCAGTCAAAAATTTAATAGGTGTGAATCCTACTTTCGGTGGCATAGGGAAGGAGCAATGGGTCAACATGCACGAAACAGCGCCCCCTAACGCCTTCACCGGCGATTTGGGCGATGTTAACCAGGCCAGTCTGAAAAAAAATCACCAAGCAATTACCATCAACAGATCACTTGCGGTACCAGCGGAAAGCACACACTGGACCAGTCTGACACCACCATCTACCGTGCGGTTCCACTCCCTCACTTCGGGAAGTCTGATCACCTGGCTGTACTTCTGCTCCCTGAGTCTAGGCCGAGACTGAAGACCGCAGCACCAGTAGTGAGGACCAAGAACGTTTGGACCAGGGAAGCACAGGAGAGCCTAGAGGACTGCTTTGGATCGGTGGGCTGGACTGTATCCAGCGATTCATCTTCCAACCTGGATGAGTATGGTGTAGCTCTTACGGACTTCATTAAAACCTGCGTGGATGAGTATGTTCCTACAAAGAATTACTGTACAATCCCAAACCAAAGGCCGTGGATGAAACAGAGGGTACGCCGTCTGCTGAAGTCTAGATCAGTGGCATTTAAATCTGGCCTCCCGCGCCTGTTCCAGAAATCCAGGTATGATTTGCGGAGGGCCATTTCAAGGGTCAAGAGGGAATTTCGAACGAGGTTGGAGGCGACATCGGATGTACGACAACTCTGTCAGGGTTTGAAAGACATTACTTCCTACAAAGCGAAACCAAATAGCATGAATGGCAGCCATGTTTCACTACCAGATTCACTACCAGATGCGCGCTTTGAAAGTGAGAATATAACTACAGCTTTGAAAATCCCTGCTGCACCTGGTGACTCTGTGATTTCTGTCTCAGAGGCCGATGTTAGGCTGTCTTTAAAGAGGGTGAACCCTCACAAGCTGAAAGGTTCTGATGGAGTTCCTGGTAAAGCTCTGAAAACTTGGGCCAACCGACTGCCGGAAGTATTTACGGACATTTTCAACCTCTCACTGCTGCGGGCGGAAGTTTCCACTTGCTTCAAAAAGGCAAAAATTATACCATTGTCTCAGAAGGTTAATGTGAGCTGCCTTAATGACCATCGCACGGTAACACTCGCATCTACAGCGATGAAATGCGTTGAGAGGTTGGGCATGACCAGACTGAACTCCTGTCTCAGCAAGGACCTGGACCCAGTTCAGTCTGCCTATCGCCACAACAGGTCAACGGCAGATGCAATCTCAATGGCTCTTCACACGGCCTTAGACCACCTGGACAATGCAAGTTGCTGTTCATCGACTATAGCTCAGCATTTAATAGCATCATTCCCACAATCCTGATTGGGAAGTTGCAGTGTCTGGGCATCCGTACTTCCCTCTGCAGTTGGATCCTCAACTTCCTAATATGAAGACCACAGTCTGTGTGGATTGGTGATAACATCTCCTCCTCTCATCCCGTCTTTCCCATGTCTATGCCGACCATTTCCCTCTCTCTCCACCCCCAGTCTGACTCTTTCCACACACTTTATCTTCTTTCTCTACTTCTCCCCCGTCTCTCTCCTTTCTCTCTCACTTTCTCTCACTCTCTAATGATATTCCCTCTCTCACATCCAGTAGCTGTCTCACTCCCATTTCTTTCTTTCCCCCAGTGTCTCTCACCCAGTCCCGCTGCACATGCCTCTCTCCTCCTGGGTCCCTTTCCCTTTCGTCACTTTTCACCGCGTCATCAACGCACAATCTCTCTCCCTCTCTCTCCAATTTCACTCTGTCTCCCTGTGTCTCTCTCCCGTGTTTCTGTTCCCAGTCTTTCTGCACTGACTCTTTCACCACAGTCTCCCTTTCCCTTCTTACCCTCTCTTTCTCTCAGTTTTCCCTAAGTCTGTCTCCCTCTGTTCTCCCTGTCCCCTCAGCCTCTCTCCCTGGTCTTTCTCGCTGACGCGTCTCTCTCTCTCTCCCCCATTTCTCCCTCTCCACCAGTCCCTCTCTCACGCAATCTTTCCAACAGTCCCGCTCACCGCCAGTGTCTCTCTCCCCAGGCCCTCTCCCTCCACCAGTTCCTCTCACCTCCAGCGTCTCTCTACTCAGTCTCGCTTCCCAGTCTCTCTCTGCCTCCCTCTCCAACAGACTCTTTCCCCAGTTACTCTCTCTCGTCTCTCTCCCCCAGTCTCTCACTCACTCACCCTCTCTCTCCCTCCAGTCTCAGTTTCACCAGTCTCCCTCCGCAGTCTCCTTCCTCGCAGTCTCTCTCTCTTCCTAGCCTCTGTCTCCTCACTCTCTCTCTCTCCTGTCTATCTGTTCCCTAGTCCCCGTCTCACCTGTTTCTCTCTCTACCCATTCACTCTCTCCCCTGCATTTCACCCCAGTCTTCCTCTCTCTGCCCCCGTCTCTCTCTCTCTCTCCCTTAGTCTCTGTCTCACCAGTCTCTCTCTTCCTGGCTCTCCTGTTCACTCTCTCTCACCATTCTCTCTCTCCCCAGTCATCCTCTCTCAAGTCTCTCTCCCCTCAGTCTGTCTCCCCATAGTCTCTCGCTGCACGTAATCTTTCTCTTCTCCAGAATTTATCTCTTTCTCCCCAGTCTCTCTCAGCTTATTTCCTCTCTCTCCTTCCACTCTCTCTCTTTCCTCACTGCTTCGCTCCCAATTCTTTCCCTCTGCCAATGATCCTCCTCCAGTCTCTCGCTCCCGTATTTCCCTCACACTCCTTCTCTCCTCATTCCACTCTCCCTTCTTTCTCTCCTCTCTCTCTCCTTCCGATTCTGCCTCCCACTACCTGCGTCTTTCACCGTCTCCGCGTGACTCTCTTCCCCCAGTGTGTCGCTCTCCGTTTATTTCTCACCCACATCCATGAGGTTTCCCGCAATTCCTTCCCTGCCTTTTCACCTCACCTGCCTCTCTTCCCCGTTTTCCCTCCTGACACTCTCTTTCCCAAACTTTCACCCATTCCTCCTTTTTCTCTCTACCCCTCCCACTCTCAGTCATTCTGTACCACCATCCAGTCTTCCTCTCTGGTCCCGCTGTCCTCTTTCTGTTCGCCCGTTTCTCTCTGTCCACAATCGGTATCATCCCAAAGCCACTACACAATGACTTTAAACAATTACGCCCGCCCGGCGCAATGTAAATCTCAAGAAAGCCACAATAGGAAACACCGCTAGAATGGTCCGAAAGTTTATAACACTTGAGAAACCGGTGTACTTATCTCTGTCAATCTCGGAAGTTTTACCAGCTTTAATGAAAATAATATATCTGATAATAAACATACCATTGTACTGAGGTGAATGCAGAGGAGATTCAGCATGCAGTTTGCTCGGACGGAAATTTATTACAAATCAGGAAGTGAGAAGACATTCCATCCTTGAAGCAGAGTTCGCATTATGAAGCGAATGCACCTGTTCTCTAGTGTTAAACATTTCTTCATAACAGGTCTCTCTAATGCGAAGGGCAAATGTAAGGTTTTCTGTAAGTTCGTGCAGACTGTTAATTGACTTTTTCATTTCATTATAGTGCAAAAGACTAAAGTAACAATTTTCAGAAGGCATTTGATAAGGTCTCACATAGGAGATTAGTGGGTAAAATCAGAGCTCATGGCATTGGGGGGAAGATATTGACATGGATAGAAAACTGGTTGGCGTATAGAAAGCAAAAGGTAACGGTGAATGGGTGTTTCTCGGAATGGCAGGTGGAGACTAGTGGGGTGTCACAGGGCTCGGTATTAGGACCACAGCTGTTAACGATTTACATTAATGATTTAGATGAAGGCATTGAGAATAACGTCAGCAAGTTTGCTGATGATACTAAGCTGGATGGCAGTGTGACATGTGATGAGGATGTTAGGAGAATTCAGGGTGACTTGGATAGGCTGCGTGAGTGGGCAGCTACTTGGCAGATGAAGGTTAATGTGAATAAGTGTGAGGTTATCCATTTTGGGAGTAAGAACAGGAAGGCAGACTATTATCTGAACGGTGTAGAGTTAGGTAAGGGAGAAATACAAAGAGATCTCGGAGTCCTTGTTCATCAGTCACTGAAGGTGAATGAGCAAGTGCAGTAGGCAGTGAAGAAGGCTAATGAAATGTTGGCCTTTATTACAAAGGGAATTGAGTATAAGACCAAGGAAATCCTCTTGCATTTGTACAGAGCCCTGGTGAGACCACACCTGGAGTATTGTGTACAGTTTTGGTCTCCAGGGTTAAGGAAGGACATCCTGGCTGTAGAGGAAGTGCAGCGTAGATTCACGAGGTTAATTCCTGGGATGTCCGGACTGTCTTACGCAGAGAGGTTAGAGAGACTGGGCGTGTACACGCTGGAATTAAGGAGATTGAAAGGGGATCTGATTGCAACTTACAAGATTATTAAGGGATTGGACAAGATAGAGGCAGGAAATATGTTCCATATGCTGGGAGAGTCCAGTACCAGAGGGCATGGATTGAGAATAAGGGGTAGGTCATTTAGGACAGAGTTAAGGAAAAACCTCTTCTCCCAGAGAGTTGTGGGCGGCTGGAATGCACTGTCTCGGAAGGCAGTGAAGGCCAATTCTCTGGATGCTTTCAAGAAGGAGCTGGATAGGTATCTTATGGATAGGGGCATCAAGGGATATGGGGACAAGGCAGGAACCGGGTATTGATAGTAGATGATCAGCCATGATCTCAGTATGGCGGTGTAGGGTCGAGGGGCCGAATGGTCTACTTCTACACCTATTGTCTATTGTCTATTCTAACAAATGAGCTGCTTTTTCACCGATTTGTTCTCAGATGTCCTCAGATCCCGAAGCGCTCCGTCATTATGGAAACTGGTGTGGCTGTGACGGAAGCGGAGATGTAGTGAAACAAATAAAAAATAAATAATAGTTTGAGTTTAATAATTGGTAGGAGGTGGATGTCTCGGGCTGCGGGTGACGTAGGGTCTGTTCACGTGTTGTGTTTCTCTCGGGCTCTAAACCAGATTTATTCTCCCTGCCGCCACGTTCCCCGTTGAATTGTGAAGATGGAGAGCTCTCCGACCCCACTGAGAAGAACTTATATATTACGTTTGTTTATTAGTTGAGTAATTGACGTGAGCGGATATTTTACTGCTCTGATGAACTGCTCTCTGAACTTGGACTGAGTTACCCCATAAATAAACGTGTTTGTGCAGCAACTTAATAGCATCAGCATATATCCGGTGTGTTTAAATATGAATTCTGTTTCGTTGTAATTACTTTGATTCAATCCCATACTGATGTAGTAAAGGAATTCAGCAACATTCACCGACCAGAGGATGATGAAGCTTCCGGAGATGGAGAGAAGTAAGATCACAGACCTCCGCCTGCTCTCCATCTCCGGGTCACTGCGGTTCGCCGCCTTGTTCTGGCCCCTCAGCCCCTTACGGACGCGACTCGTCACTAAAATGTGTCTGACTGTCAGAGCGTTGAACAGTAGTATTAACACAAACGGGAGTAATGGCATTAGAACAGTAGAAAGCCAGCTATATCCCACCCAGCCGGGGTCAGTATAGTAGTTCGGCTTTATAAGACAGTCCCAGGGTATATTGTCAATCACTTTCAGAGGACGATATCTAAAGAATTCGGGCACATTTTTAAAACAGAGGAGAACGCCGGTTGTTGTCAGAACAACAGCCCCAGTTTTCCCGGTGCAATACTTTGCTTTCCACTTCTGGCAACAGATGGCGACAAACCGATCAAATGTAAAAGTGACGGTGAACCAGACAGAACAGTGAGTGGCTGACTCCCCCACGGCAGCGATCGCAATGCATACGGGGGTGATGTCCAGAAAAGTCCCGGGGAAGTAATAATAACTGAGACGCCACAGTATGACATCAAAGATGATGGTCAGTAGATCCGCCGCTGCCATGGCCACCAGGTAGCGAGTGGTGCAGGTGGAGAGGCCGCACTTTCCCCGGGACAGGATGACAATCGCCACTAAATTCACTGGGGAAACAGCAAACAGAATGAGTGAATTACTGTCTCACCACTCTGTGGGTCTCTGAGCAAAGCTCAGCAAAAAATTGAGAACAATCAAACTTCGCAGCCAGCTCATTTTTGGAGTTTTAAAAGGCGTAAAGCACGAGACAGAGATGCCTCAACCGCGTGCATGTTGGGTGAAAGGGAGCGGTGAATCGGTACTGGAAATGGAACTGTGTTTGGGAAGGACACACTGTCAACTGGTCACCGAGAGCGTTCTGGAGAAATCAATTAAACCCTCCTAGCATCAGGTTTCGACTGACGTGTAAAGGCTGCATATATCGGCAACTTTTTCAGCGATGGTTATGGCCGCGTTCCCGACACTTATGTTTTATCACTCTCCCCGTACAGCGAAGCCGCTCCTCTGCCCAGTTACATAGTTCAAAACAATTCATTTCCCTCATTCGCCTACCTCGTCTCCTCCAGGACACCCCGCTCCTCACCTGTCCACGGAGGTCCCATTTGGCTCGCTTCTTTTACATTCTGAAACCACTCTGGACTCCCCGCTCCTCACCTGTCCACGGAGGTCCCATTTGGCTCGCTTATTTTACATTCTGAACCACTCTGGACTCCCCGCTCCTCACCTGTCCACGGAGGTCCCATTTGGCTCGCTTCTTTTACATTCTGAAACCACTCTGGACTCCCCGCTCCTCACCTGTCCACGGAGGTCCCATTTGGCTCGCTTCTTTTACATTCTGAAACCACTCTGGACTCCCCGCTCCTCAACTGTCCACGGAGGTCCCATTTGGTTCGCTTCTTTTACATTCTGAAACCACTCTGGACCGGAGTTCCTTCGCAGCATTCGGTCAGAAACTTCCAATTTTCGCTCTTAGAAATTTTTGCCTGATTCGCAGAATGTTTCATGGATTGTGCGTAATCGTCCCAATATGCAAAGGAAATACAATGCAGGTACTTTAAATAATCTGCATTTAGTGGTTGCTCCAAGCTACTGCATCGTTTTTTTTTCTGAATGGTTTTGATGCATATCATTCCAGGGCGGAGATTCGCATGAAACTTACCCCACCCAAATGACCTCTATTTTGTTTATTAATTAGTTGAATAATGGACACGAACGCCTATTTCGCTCCGCTGATGAACTGCTCTCTGAACTTGAACTGATTTACCACATAAATAAACATGGTTATGCAGCAGCTTAATATCAACAGCATGTATCCCGACTGTTGAAATATTAATTCAGAATCGGTATAATTATTTGGATTCAATCCGGCAGTGGTGCAATAAAGGAATTCAGTAACATTCACAGACAACAGGATGATGAAGCTACTGGAGATGGTGAGAAGTAAGATCATAGAACTCCTCCTGCTCTGCGTCATCGGGTCACTGCGGTTCGCCGCCTTGTTCTGACCCATCAGCCCCTTACGGACGTGACTAGTCACTAAAATGTGTCTGACTGTCAGAGCATTGAACAGTTGTATTAACACGAACGGGAGTAATGGCATTAAAACGGTAGAACACCAGCTATATCCCGACCACCCGGGATCCGTACAGTAACCGGCTTTCCAATACATTCCCAGGGGATATTTTCAATCGCTTTCAAAGAATGATATCTCAGGAAGTAAGGCACATTAAATCGAGTTTAAAGCTTGTTGCGTTATCGATGCGGAATAATGCTAGGGTGTCCAGCGCGCTGAACTATCGGAATTTCGTTTTCCATTGATAAATCCAAACGGCCTGCCATGAATCCGCAACATGGATCAATCTCCTCGATCTTCCACTTCACTTCTGTTTCAACTACGGGTTTATTTACAGCGGGGGTGGGGGAGGGGGTCGGTCACGAATTAAAATGCAAGGGAACTTCGGAACAAGCAAAGAGTTTTGCCACAACGTCTGCACCGCACTCTCTGATACCCTGGGATCACAGCGCGTCGGTCACTTAACGAGTCCGAAGACTGTGCACACGGAAAAACAAATGTTCGTTCGCCTCAGTTCTTACCGGGAACACCAATAACGGCAATGATCATGAACCATATCTTCCTCACACGGAAAAATATCTGAAGCATTCTGTATGAGATTCAGCCTGTCTTCCAGCTGCCCGCGATCTCGCTGAAGAAACTCTGAGCTGATGAATCTCCACGGTCATTCATTTATACTCGCTCCAGCACACGGAATATTCAGATCTACACAAGGCTGACGTGTCTTCCAACAGCTGGGGTAAAAATAAACATGAGGTAATTCAATTGAAATCCCAACCGTGTTGCGGTGTGGATAACTTGACACGAAATTGCAAAATCTCAAAGACGAAGAAACGACGATTCGAGAAGTCAGTGAATGTTGCTGTGAAACGCTCTCATGCTCACCTCTCGAATTCATGATTTTTATTATTGATCTTGTCCATTCCGAGACTCCATAGACTTTGTCATCATAGACTAATTCCGCACTGTTATTGGCTGCTCTGTTTCACTTTTCGAATTTTCTCTGTTATAAATCTTGAAATAGAAATTAAAAAAAAAATAAACAATATTTTGTTTGCACGTTCCTGGAATATCGCAAAAAGCCTTAAACTAATATCGCATCCAGATTGCTAATTACATTAATTGCAACGCAAACAAAATGCTGGACGAACTCAACAGGTCAGGCAGCATCTATGGAAATGAATAAAGTGTCGTCGTCTCTGACCGAGGCAACGAAAATTAGATATTCCCGGTGGCCAATCATTTCAAATCATAATCCCATTCTCTGCCTGGGATGTCGGCCAATGGCCGCCCGCTCTGCCACGGCGAGGCCACTCTCCGGCTGGGGGAATAACATCTTACTTTCCACCTGTTGACGGGGAACGGACCGAAACATCAATTCGCTATTCTTTTTCTATATATGCTGCCTAACCCGCTGAGTTCATCCGTGTACATGACATAGATTATTATTTATTGTAAATAAATGTTGACGTTTATTATTTATTGTAAATTGTAAATGCCTGCACTTTTTTGTGCACTTTATGCAGTCCTGTGTAGGTCTGTAGTCTAGTGTAGCTTTCTCTGTGTTATTTGTTTTATTGCGTAGTTCAGTCTAGTTTTTTGTACTGTGTCATGTAACACCATGGTCCTGAGAAACGTTTTCTCATTTTTACTATGTACTGTACCAGCGGTTATGGTCGAATTGACAATAAAAGTGACTTGACTTGACTTGAAGTATAATGCAGTTTCTCACAAGGTAAACCAGCTCCCATCAAATTTCGTACCAGTATGCAGCAAAGTAACTCAATCACCGTACACATGACCTTCGAATTGGTGCCAATGCTTAAACCGACAGGGCATCTGCATTCATTACACCTGTACCAGCAATGAGAATTGATTTGCAGATACACTTATTTGGTAACGATATAAGTAACGCGGTGACAGTCGTATTGACTTGTTTAACAATCTGAACTGCACTTCCACTGGAAATATAACACAACATTCTATTTTCTTCTTTAATTTCCCGTGTTGCTACCTCAGTGTGCTTATGCTTTGAACGGATTGAACTAAACAGCACACAAGTAGATCCTGTCACGTGTCGCGATACCGGTTGCAGGAAAAGCCAATGGTTTGCCAACAGCCAAGCAGGCTCGCTGGGCTGAATGGCCTAATTCTGCTCCTAGGTATTCTGGTAATATGACTGATTTGGCAAATGAAGGGCGAAATCGGGTCTTGGTAATTATCGAGATACATTGTGGTTGTCTTCCGTAGGTGAGTAGGGCTGGGATGTTCACAAAGTGTGACGGGGTTCACCACAGTGCTGATTAGAGACGGACAAGGAAATGGAATTTCAAACATCATTGTGGGCGAGGATGCGGATTGATAATGTGGTGATAAATACATTGGAAATACCTGCCTTCACTGACGGGAAAGGTCCCGATGTAACGATAAATAATTTTGGTCAGATTCGAGTTTCTCAACATTTGTTCGGCTCCCCATCAGTAAATGATGTGGATGCAGTGGAGCCGATGCAGAGGGATTTCCGCAGGAAGGTGCCGGAAAAAAACATTGTGGAGATCAGTGGAGAATCCGTCATTCTGTCCTTGAAGAGGAGAGAAAAGGATTTCATGCAGAAGGTTTTATTTGGTCAGCGGTGGTAACCGTTTCCCCACATCAGGTGCATCTGAAGCGAAGAGCACAGGTTTAGAGGAAGGGCAAGTTTGAGCGCGCAGTGTTGACGTTCCCGATGTTAGGAAATGACGCAGTGATTGAGTTCCAAACCTGCCAACATAGGCTGCTGCACTTTCAATATTCACAGTGATGGCACCACGACATCAGAGGGAGAGAGAAAATATCAACCGAATTTGCATGCGCGGACGACCGATAATTTTCCCACAGACCACGTGGTTGATCCTGTGTTCCCTGGTTCATCACACGTTGTGATTAATCTACTGATACTCGGTGACATTTTCCCCGTCTACGGCCTTCTCTCCTGCCATCGTGAGGCAGAACAAAAATGGGAAGAACGGGCTCTCATCTTCCAACTGGATGCCTTCCAATAATGAATTGCACTCCAGTACACCGGCTGAACTGCCCTCTCTGGTGAGGTCCTCGCCCTTTCTCGCCTCTGTACAATAAAATCCTGACGAACAGTCAATATTTCACGCTCCACAGAATAAACCCCCATGGTCTAATTTATCTTTCACCGCCCCCCCGTAATCTCCATGTTAGAAATTGACACGCTTGCGTTTCTGACCCACTTCCGAGGGTGAGTATTAACCACTTTCTGTCTCGATGGTGCCTGTTTCACTGGATGAGTTCTACCAGTCTATGTTTCTGTTTCAGATTTTGGAATAATATCTGTCACGCGACTCACACCGGATAGAGCAATGGATCATAAATGTCTAAATGCCTACGGCCAGAGCAGGCCGGTCTATTTAAAGGAATAAATGGAGCCACTGCTATACGTGGTACACTGGCTGGTGAATCACATATAAACAACATCCGAGAGTTCTTCGAGGATGAAGTTCACCCGGTGGAAAGCGGCCGAGTTACAAATGTGGAGTAAATCCCTGCAAATACTCCCATCAGCTTCCCAGTACCCTCCAGAAACAGTCAGATAATAGGAATGGTAACCGCTGGGAAATGGAGACTACGTTGGCCAGGCGTTCCTCTCGATCCTGATGTAATCTTAAACTTTCCGACTTGAGGTTATCCATTCCTGCGGTGGTTGGTCTCCACAAAGTTGCCGCCGGCTGCTGCTGAAATCCTCTGTTCTGATCTCTTTCCTTATCAGATCTCTCTGTTAAGTTTCAATTTTGTTAGTTCAAACTTTATGCTTCTTTGCTCCAGAACTGTGATCTGGACAGCTGTTTGTTGTCACATCGAAATCAGACGGGTTCAAACCAAACAGTGTGCGCAGACCACCAGATCACAATCTGTTCTGTCCACAAGTCTGCCATTTTAAATTTCTCTTGTCTGAAAATGACCCAGGTTTCGCAGATCGCCAACAAATCTAAAACCGAAACAAATTGTGCCCATTTGTCGCTGCTCTGATTAATCAATTACTGAATAAGAACCTCTATTCCTACGAGCACATGGCAAGAACAAATATCTTTCTTTGTTTAGACAGTTCGGCTGTCTGTCTATCTAACTGTCCATCTAGCTGCCTGTCTATCTATTCGCGTTTCAGTCTGCCTGGTTCTTTGTCTGTCTCTTCACCTGCTGCTATGACAGATAATGCGACTTCCATCGAGCGGATTGCACAAGGAGATGGACAATGAGAAGCAGTTATAAAGATGGAAATGCCTCTTTTCTCAATATTACTGCATCGATATCCACAAGATAGATACCCTGTGACATGGGAATGACCCCAGTTTACCATCTCATTCGGTCGGAGGATGGCAATCTCTCACTGGGTGTCCCAGTTTTATCTGCATTGATGATATATTGTTTGCTGGACATGGAGTGCAAAAACTAATTGAAGACTCCCGTGAACTGGCTGAGAAAATGAAGCACTGTTATTTGTAAATCTACTCAAATGAAAGCCAATTCTCAATATGGCGTTTGTGCATAAAACGCACTAATGGAAAATAATAATAATAATGATGAGAATGAGGATCAATATCAAGCACCCTGCAGTCCACAACCAGGGAAGACCTCCACTGTCATTGTCCAGGCTGAACAGCGGTCGGCATCGAGGTTTCGGCACTCCAGTTCCCTGGAGTATGGTGAGATGCCGCTGTCCCTGACTGCCAGTTATTGACCGCCGCATTCATTCGTAGAAACTCTGTATTTAAAGGCCCCAAGCTGAGCACTCAGTGCTCAATAGTAAGAGTTAAATTTATAGTCCTACTGTCTGTGAGTTACATTTTGGAATGGGTTGCTGCTATCTTGCTAATTTCTCGCCTTAGTCTGAGTTAATTCTGGACCTTACACTGCACTTTGCTTCATCACCGTCCGGAGATCTCTCGCTACATCCACAAGATCATCAGGTTCCGATGTCAACCAATCACAAGATCCGCGTGACGTTCTTCTGACAAATGATGCAAAATTTGATCAGGAAATGGTGAACTTTTGAATGGATCGCGACCAAACACCCGATTGTGGCCTCTACGAAAGAACCTTGAATGAATCCCAGCACGTCTTTTGAATATTGGAGGAAAATGCAACGCCCATCGGAAGCACGGAGCATCGCATAACGAAAATGGTGAACAACGAAACTCCGGGGTCAAGATCCAAGGTGATCGCTGAAACTATGTTGTCGCGTTTTCACACGCTGCGACACCCCGTCTCCATTTGCAATAATATTGATTATTCATGATAATAGACACACACACACACACACACACACACACACACACACACACACACACACACACACACACACACAAATACATGGTAGTTGAGGCATTTTGCATTTTTAGCTTTTTCATTGTTGAACATGAATTATTTTTACACATTCAATTGCATACAAATCTTTCCATCAAAGGGATTTATTTATATTTTACAGAATATGAGGACTTCACGCACTGACATGCCGAGATTCACTTTCAATCGTATTAGGTCTGCAAACTCTGTTTGGTGTTACTCTTCTTGGAGCCTTATGACCCGCCACGAAGAGTAAATAAATAAACGTGGCAAATGTGCAGGCGATATTATCGTAGAGTTCAACAGAGGTTCTCCAATGAGACAGGGAAAGGATGTTAGAGTACGGGAACCATGGTGTGCAAAAACTCTTGAAAATCTACTCAAGAAAAAATTAAGAGCATACAGAAGATTCAGAAAACTAGTCAATCATAAAGATCAAGAAGATAATGCGGCTAGCAGGAAGGAGCTTAAGAAACAAATTAAGAGAGCCAGAAGGGGCCATGGGCAGGCCTTGGCGGGCAGGATTAAGGAAAACCCCAAAACATTCTACAAATATATGAAGAGCGAGAGGAAAAGACGTCAGAGAATAGGACCGATCAAGTGTGACAGTGGAAAAGTGTGTCAGGGACCGGAGGAGATAGGAGACGTACTTAATGAGTGCTTTGTTTCAGTATTCACTACGGAAAAGGATCTTGGTGATTGTAGTGATGACTTACAGCGAACTGAAAAGCTTGAGCATGTAGATATTAATAACGAGGATGAGCTGGAGCTTTTGGAAAGCATCAGGTTGGATAAGTCACCGGGACCGGACGAGGTGTACGCCAGGATACTGTGGGAGGCGAGGGAGGAGATTACTGAGCCTCTGGTGATGATCTTTGAATCTTTGAGAGGTTCCGGAGGATTGGAGGTTTGCGGATGTTGTTCCTTTATTCAAGAAAGGGAGCAGAGGTAACCTAGGAAATTATAGGTCAGTGACTCTTACTTTAGTGGTTGGTAAGTTGATGGAGAAGATCCTGAAAAGCAGGAGTTATGAATATTTGGAGCGGCATAATATGATTAGTAATGGTCAACATGGCTTTGTGAAAAGCAGGTCGTGCCTTACGAGCTTGGTTGAATTTTTTGAGGATGTGACTAAACACATTAGAAACATAGAAACATAGAAAATCTACAGAACTATACAAGCTATTCGGTCCACAAAGGTGTGCCGAAAATGTCCCTATCTTAGAAATACCTAGGCTTTTCCCATAACCCTCTATTTTTCTAAGCTCCATGTAGCCATCCAGGAGTCTCTTAAAAGACCCTAATATTTCCGCCTCCACCACCGCCGACGGCAACCCATTCCACGCACTCAGCACTTTCTGTGTAAAAAAACTTAACCCTGACATCTCCTCTATACCTACTTACAAGTTCCTTAAAACTATGCCTTCTCGTGTTAGACATTTCAGTCCTGGGGGAAAGCCTCTGACTATCTACATGATCAATGATCTCATTATCTTGTACACCTCTATCAGTTCACCTCTCATCCTCCGTCGCAACAACCTTGTAAATCTCCTCTACACCCTTTCTATGGTTTGCATGTCCTTCCTGGAGTGAGGCGATGAAAACTGAGCACAGTACTCCAAGTGGGGTCTCACCAGGGTCCTATATCGCTGCAACATTACCTCTCGGCTCTTAAACTCAATCCCATGATCTTTCCAGCTACTTCCTTCCGAACCCGAGGGTGCATTCCATCAGGTCCCGGAGATTTATCCTCCCTCAGACCATTAACCTTCCCGAGCACCTTCTCAGTCGTAATTTTCACTGCAAATTCATCACTTCCCTGACACTCTTGAATATCCGGTATACTGCAGTTGACTTCCAATGTGAAGGCTGATGCAAAATAAGTGTTCAATTCTTCTGACATCTCAGTGTCTCCCATTGCATTATCTCCAACATCATATTCCATTGGTCCGATGTCTACCCTCGACTCTCATTTACCTTGCATATACTTTAAAAAACGTTTTGTATCTTCTTGTATATTAATCGCAGCTTATATTCATAATTTATTTTTTCTTTCCTAATGACCTTCTTAAGGCCAATTTATACTTGTGCGTCAAATTGACGCCATATGTACGGCGTAGCCTCGTACCCTACGCCATACCCTACGTAGTAGCCTCAGGCGCACCTCCCCAACAATGTAAATATGCGTGGCCACCACGCAGACCGCAACAACTGTGATTGGTCCGTTTGGTAGCATCTCATTTCCTCCTACGCTGCAGTAGCATCCCATTGGGCGACTGAAGGGCAGGGAGGGAACTCTGGCTGCAATGCTTCCCATAAAGCTCCGAAGTTGGACCTCCGAAGTTATGGAGGACCCTGTGCTTAACGCTAGTTTGTAGCTGGCCGCTACAGCCTGTTGACTTCCACCTGAAGCTAAATCTCGAATGGTGATTGCCAGTCTCTGAGTATACTGTGCGTACACTGATACGAAATGATCGTATCATTTGATGGTGATCGGTTGGAGCTTAAAAGAGTTCAGAAGGAACTCAGAGTACAGATAAGGGGGGCAAAGGAGCAGTATAGGAGGAAGCTAGAACAAAAGCTGCAGAAGAAAAGCATGAAGGAGGTGTGGGATGGGATGAAGATCATCACCGGATACGGTGCAAAGCGGGGGGCAAACATAAGTGGAGATGTGGAGAAAGAGAATCAGCTGAACAACTTCTTCAATAGGTTCGACAGCACAATCTCATCCTCACCGCAGAACTCCACACCAGGCTTACTTCCGTCACAGGAAAATAGCCACTCACAGGAGACCTTGCCCACGCCCAGGATTAAGGCTGCACAGACGGAAGGTCAACTGAGGAAGATCTGTACCAGCAAGGCGGCTGGACCGGATGGAGTTACCCCACGATTACTGAGGGCCTGTGCGACTGAGCTGGGAGAACCACTACAGCGCATCTTCAACATGAGCCTAGATCAGAGAAGAGTACCCAGACAGTTGAAAACATCCTGTATTGTCCCGGTACCGAAGAAACCACAACCAAAGGAGTTGAATGACTTCAGACCTGTTGCATTGACGTCGCACGTGATGAAGACCATGGAGCGGCTGATAATACAGAATCTGAGGCGACAAACCAGGCACGCCCGGGATCCTCTTCAGTTTGCGTAAAAGGAGAATGTGGGAGTGGAGGATGCTATCACGTATTTGCTGCACAAATCACTCTCTCACCTAGATGGGGTCAGTTGTGCTGTGAGGATTACATTCCTTAACTTCTCTAGTGCCTGTAACACCATCCAGCCCATGATCGTAAGGCACAAACTAACGGAGATGGGAGTAGACTCTCACATGGTGGATTGGATAGTGGACTACTTGACAGATAGACCTCAGTATGTGCGGTTGGGAGACTGTAGGACTGACACGGTGGTCAGCAGCACAGTAGCGCCGCAGGGAACCGTACTCTCTCCGGTCCTGTTCACGCTGTACACATCAGACTTCCAATATAACTCGGAGTCCTGCCATGTGCAGAAGTTCGCTGATGACACGGCCATAGTGGGGTGTGTCAGGAATGGACAGGAGGAGGAGTATAGGAAACTGATACAGGACTTTGTGATATGGTGCAACTCAAACTACCTGCGTCTCAATATCACCAAGACCAAGGAGATGGTGGTGGACTTTAGGAGATCTAGGCCTCATATGGAGCTAGTGATCATTAATGGAGAATGTGTGGAGCAGGTTAAGACCTACAAGTGTCTGGGAGTACAGTTAGACGAGAAGCTAGACTGGACTGCCAACACAGATGCCTTGTGCAGGAAGGCACAGAGTCGACTGTACTTCCTTAGAAGGTTGGCGTCATTCAATGTTTGTAGTGAGATGCTGAAGATGTTCTATAGGTCAGTTGTGGAGAGGGCCCTCTTCTTTTTGGTGGCGTGTTGGGGAGGAAGCATTAAGAAGAGGGACGCCTCACGTCTTAATAAGCTGGTAAGGAAGGCGGGCTCTGTCGTGGGCAAAGTACTGGAGAGTTTAAGATCGGTAGCTGAGCGAAGGGCGCTGAGTAGGCTACGGTCAATTATGGAAAACCCTGAACATCCTCTACATAGCACCATCCAGAGACAGAGAAGCAGTTTCAGCGACAGGTTACTATCGATGCAATGCTCCTCAGACAGGATGAAGAGGTCAATACTCCCCAATGCCATGAGGCTTTACAATTCAAACGCCAGGACAAGAACTTTTTTTATAGCTATTATTAATGCTTTTTGAGATAGTGATTTAGATGCATATCATATTTTTACTGAGTTAAGTATTGTATGTAATTAGTTTTTGCTACAACAAGTGTATGGGACATTGGAAAAAAGGTTGAATTTCCCCATGGGGATGAATAAAGTATCTATCTATCTATCTATCTAAATACATAGTTGGAGACGATGAACCAAATCGTCAAATCCACCAGCCGACATCCGAATATATTTGAAATGCATTGCCTCGTCCATGTCTCTCAGTGGTCGGACAAGCACAGAAAATTCACCCTCATTCAGTTTCAGTCGCCATTGTTTGAAGTTTGAGTTTCTTCCTGTTGAGTTTCAACACGAAGAAACTCAACACAGTGGCGTAGAAAACCCAGCGCCAACTAGCATTTTGGCAGTGAATTGCAGAGCGACGCAGAAACCGCAACGCACAAGTATAAATAATCCTTTAGTTTCCCTCTAAAAGTTTTTAAAAGCTTCCCAATACTCCACCTTCCCACTAGCTTTGGCTTCCATCTATGCCCTCTCTTTTGCTTTTACATCGGCTCTGGATTCACTTGTCATCCACGAGAGTGTCCTTCTTCCATTCGTAAATTTATTCTTATTTGGAATATATCTGTCTTGCACTTCCCTCATTTGTCGCTGAAACTCCAGCTATTGCTGCTCTGTTGTCTTTTCTGCTTGTGTCTCTTTCGAGTCAACTTTGTCCAGTTCCCCTCTCATGCCATTGTAACTTTCTTTATTCCACTGAAATAGCGATGCTTTTGATTTTAGTTTCTCCCTCTCTGACTTTACAGTGAACTCGATCATATTATGATCACTGCTTCCTAAATGTTCTTTAACCTGAAGCTCTTTTATTACCTATGCTTTTGATTTTAGTTTCTCCCTCTCTGACTTTACAGTGAACTCGATCATATTATGATCACTGCTTCCTAAATGTTCTTTAACCTGAAGCTCTTTTATTACCTCCAGATTGCAACCAATCCGCACATTCGATCCCCTGCTGGGCTCAACAACAAGCTGTTCTCAAAAGCAATCCCTTGGACATTCTACAATTTCTCTCTCTTGAAGTCCAGTACTGACCTGGTTTTCCCAATCCACTTTCTTGATAAAATCCCCAACGATTATCATGACATTTCCCTTCTGACAGGCCTTTTCTATCTCCTGCTGTAATTTGCAATCCACATCCCGGCTGCTGTTTGGAGGCCTGTGTACAGCAGCCATTATGGTTCTTTTAACCTTGGCATTTCTTAACTCAACCCCTAGAGGCTCTGCAACTTCCGATCCTATGTCATCCTTTCTAATGATTTAATATTATTTCTTATACACAGGGTCACACCACCTTCTTTGTCTACTAACCAAACTTTCCATTACACCGTATATCCTTCGGCGTTCAGCTCTCCATGGCAACCATCCTTCTGCCATGTTTCAGAGCACGTAGCATGTAGCACAGTCAACAATCCTGAGATTACTACCTTAGTGTTCCTGCTTTACAGGTTTTTACCCAATTCCCTGAATCCTCTCTTCAGGAAGTCCTCCCGTTTTTCTACCTATGTCATTGGCACCGACGTGTACCAGGACTTCTAGCTCTTCACTCTCTCCGTCCATAATAGTCTGCACCCGATCGGAGACATCCCGTACCCTGGCACCGAGGAGGCAACACACCATGCGGGTATCTCTATCGGGCTGACAGAACCTCCTGACTGTCTCCCCCACCACGGAATCCCCTATGACTACCGCATTTCTCATTTCCTTCTTTCCTTTCTGCACCATATGTCAATGATATCGGTGACGGGATTTGTGATTTTGTGATTTGGGACGATAGAAATTGTGCTGAGGAAACAAGGACTCCGTGGAAGGACTAACACAGCAGAGGAGAACAGGTAAGTAATTGACTGATGGAATATAGAGCAGGGAAGAGCGTTGCCATGCACTTTAATACAAGGAATAAAAGTGTAGAAAATTTCTTAAACGTGAAGCAAATTCAGAAATCAGAAATGCAGTAGGATTGGGGGAGACAATATCTCAGAATCTCCATCACAGGTCCTGCACATTAAAGCAATCGAGAGAGCATGCCAGCGGCTTTACAACATTAGCTGCCTCATTAAATACAGCATATTACGGATATCCGAAAACAATGAAACTCCCTCGACACTGTCCCATTACACACTCTCCCGGGGTCAGACACAGAGTGTAGCTCCTGCTTCACTGTCCCATCACACTCTCTCCCGGGGTCATACACAGAGTGAAGCTCTCTCGACACTGTCCCATCACACACTCTCCCGGGGTCAGACACAGAGTGTAGCTCCTGCCTGACTGTCCCATCACACACTCTCCCGGGGTCAGACACAGAGTGAAGCTACGTCGACACTATCCCATCACACACTCTCCCGGGGTCAGACACAGAGTGTAGCTCCTGCCTGACTGTCCCATCACACACTCTCCCAGGGTCAGACACAGAGTGTAGCTCCTGCCTCACTGTCCCATCACACACTCTCCCGGGGTCAGACACAGAGTGTAGCTCCTGCCTCACTGTCCCATCACACACTCTCCCGGGGTCAGACACAGAGTGTAGCTCCTGCCTGACTGTCCCATCACACACTCTCCCAGGGTCAGACACAGAGTGTAGCTCCTGCCTCACTGTCCCATCACACACTCTCTCGGGGTCAGACACAGAGTATAGCTCCTGCCTCACTGTCCCATCACACACTCTTCCGGGGTCAGACACAGAGTGTAGCTCCTGCCTCACTGTCCCATCACACACTCTCCCGGGGTCAGACACAGAGTGTAGCTCCTGCCTCACTGTCCCATCACACACTCTCCCGGGGTCAGACATAGAGTGTAGATCCTGCCTCACTGTCGCATCACACACTCTCCCGGGGGCAGACACAGAGTGCAGCTCCTGCCTCACTGTCCCATCACACACTCTCCCGGGGGCAGACACAGAGTGCAGCTCCTGCTTCACTGTCCCATCACACTCCATGAAAAATGCAGGACACATTTCTGACCAGTCTCAGAGTTAAATTGAAATGAATTTGATATTATTAATGAATTAATGAATTGATACTCTGCTGCACATGGTGGAAGGGATAACAACACAAACATAAGAGTGCCGAGATACACGGTGAAGGTAGCAACATAGAATTGCTCAGAGGAATGTATTCATGTAAATGCTGCTGGAACATAAACGCGCTATTTCTGAGAGATTTATTCGTTCAAATTATGAATTCAAGCAGTTATTCATTTAAATTAATCAATCTCATTATTTTGTTTATTTCCATTCAATATCCAAGAAGTTGTGTTGCCAAGCCACAGAAAGTTACAGATCAGGTGCTTTTCAGTTGGCTCTTTGTGATTGAGCAACGAATAGTGTGCACAATGAAGTCAGGCCGAACGGTCTGTTTGCCATATGACTCTATTCCGAAGGATGTACTGCTCCGTGCAACCGTCATCAGTCATCGGTGCACTGTCCATCTCACAATTTTAACATAAACCAACTGCAGAAGACTTTTTCTAATAATATCTCAGGAATACAGAATCTATTTTAAGAATATTTACTCGATTTGAGGAACAACGAAAAAAATATTGAAAAAAAATTACACACGCTCACAATGAATCAGAGTTTCACAGGTGCAGTACTGATACGACACACTTAACGCTCGAGCAGAGACTGCTGATACATAATGAACCCCACACTCTTACACTGAACCAGAGAGTGACACCGACAGAAACCCACACTCTCAGTCTGTACCAGAGACTGCTGATACAGAATAAACACCACACTCTCACACTGAACCAGAGAGTGACACCGACAGAAACCCACACTCTCAGTCTGTACCAGAGACTGCTGGTACAGAATGAACCCCACACTCTCACACTGTAGCAGAGACTGACAGATACAGAATGAAACCCACACTCTCAGTCTGTACCAGAGACAGCTGATACAGAATGAACCCCACACTCTCACACTGAACCCTAGAGTGACACCGACAGAAACCCACACTCTCAGTCTGTACCAGAGACTGCTGATACATAATGAACCCCACACTCTTACACTGAACCAGAGAGTGACACCGACAGAAACCCACACTCTCAGTCTGTACCAGACTGCTGATACATAATGAACCCCACACTCTTACACTGAACCAGAGAGTGACACCGACAGAAACCCACACTCTCAGTCTGTACCAGACTGCTGATACAGAATGAACCCCACACTCTCACACTGAACCCGAGAGTGACACCGACAGAAACCCACACTCTCAGTCTGTACCAGACTGCTGATACAGAATGAACCCCACACTCTCACACTGAACCCGAGAGTGACACCGACAGAAACCCACACTCTCAGTCTGTACCAGAGACTGCTGGTACAGAATGAACCCCACACTCTCACACTGTAGCAGAGACTGACAGATACAGAATGAAACCCACACTCTCAGTCTGTACCAGAGACAGCTGATACAGAATGAACCCCACACTCTCACACTGAACCCTAGAGTGACACCGACAGAAACCCACACTCTCAGTCTGTACCAGAGACTGCTGATACATAATGAACCCCACACTCTTACACTGAACCAGAGAGTGACACCGACAGAAACCCACACTCTCAGTCTGTACCAGACTGCTGATACAGAATGAACCCCACACTCTCACACTGAACCCGAGAGTGACACCGACAGAAACCCACACTCTCAGTCTGTACCAGAGACTGCTGATAAATAATGAACCCCACACTCTTACACTGAACCAGAGAGTGACACCGACAGAAACCCACACTCTCAGTCTGTACCGGAGACTGCTGATACAGAATGAACCCCACACTCTCACACTGAACCCGAGAGTGACACCGACAGAAACCCACACTCTCAGTCTGCACCAGAGACTGATTTCTACAAAATGAACCCCCCACTCTCATATTGCACCCGAGACTTGTGGATAAAAATGAACCACTCCTCTTCACACTATACTCGCGACAAGTAGGTACAAAATTAAATACACACTCTCATATTATCCGACTGAAACTCTCCCGTTTGCTGATTATCTCTGACGCCGTCGTTCTCTATAATCTCTTTTTTATGTGAATTATAATTCAATCTTCTCTTCATTTTCAGCTTGCAACGTACTGCATCCTGAAGCCTCTGCTCTCTGGCTGACTGAGCTATTACTCTCTGTTCCCGAACTCACTGTTCATTTTTCTTTCATGCTCCTTTGTATATCGTTTTCTGCAACGTGTTGCTTCTCTTGTTTTCTGTCCCTTAATCTATCTGCAGACTCTGCCGTAAAATATGTTGTTTAGCGTGTTCAGTGACTGAACAGAAAGACATGAACTGGGACGTCAGCAAATAATTTAATACATTTACAGCAAGAGATCGAGAGAAGAGAGTGAAAGAGAGGAGGGAGAGGGAGAGAGAGTCAGTGAGATAGAGAGATGGAGGAAGTGCATGTGAGCGAGAGAGATAGAGAAAGTGTGTGTGTGTTTGAGTGTACCTCATGGGATTTATATGTATAAAATTTCCTACTCGTGCTGTTGATTTTGAAACGGTAAGGTGATTGATTGAATGTGTGTGTGTGTGTGTGTGTGTGTGTGTGTGTGTGTGTGTGTGTGTGTGTGTGTGTGTGTGTGTGTGTGTGTGTGTGTGTGTGTGTGTGTGTGTTGTGTGTCTGTGTTTACTATGGTTTCTAAATTGAATTTACTTGATGTGTGACCTTATTTGGCGATCCTGCATTTATTTCTAACAGTGCACTGCACAAGTAATCGCAAATACACGGGTATTTTATGTTAAAGCAGGAGATGAAAACATGTGTTTACGGAGCTGAATCTATAAATGACAGAAAATATCATGCCAATCATTACACCAGAGTCAAACGTGTTGGTGGCTGTGCTCGTAGCCCACAGGACAGTGAATGGCGGCCTTATCAGCCCATTATATTCTTACAGCTAATTGAACGCCACAGTATTTCAACATCTTACTGTTGGTCAGGTGGATTCAACAGCGGCTTGACCGTCACCTTACCGTTTCAACATCCACAGCACGAATAGGAAATTGTATTCATGTACTTTATAAGACACGCTGTATAACAGGTATTTCAGTATACACACACACGCATATATATATATATATATATATATATATATATATATATATATACACTCTCACACACACATGCACACACGAACAAACAAATGAACACACAGACACACAGAAATAAACATACCCACGCACACACATGCACACACACCTACTACAGATACGGAGAAGATATTTTAAGAGTTGGAGGGAACTGTAGACAGCTCTGGAATTCAAATTATCGAAAATAAGTATTATACAGAGAGGCTGATCGAAATGAAGTAAACATTGATGTCGTCCAGGGCTGATGGAGAACTGAACAGTGTGCTGTGTACACAGCGGGTATGCTTTATATCTGGTGGCACATAGTGGGATGGGGTTGGGTGTTTTTTTGGTCTGAGCGGTGACGACAGTTTCTCAGTTTTTCATCATTCAGCTGCAAGAATCATTTTGGAACATTGGATTATTTCCTGACCTTCCCTCACACCATACTGACAAATTCTCTCACTGCTGCACAGAACAAGGCTGTCTCTACATTGTCAGTAAAACATGGGCGACGTGATACAGACCAGTCTGAAGTTCACATCAGAAAATCAAAATGATTATTACATTATTTATGAGTGGGACACCATTCTAATAATCTCACACAGTTCTGCACATTAAAGAACGGATAAAGGAATCGGTAACCATAAGAGAGCAGGGATAATCGATGAATGTAGCAATTTTGAATTTTTGAGGGAAATCGATTCATGTAACTGCTGCTGGAACATGAAACATGCTGCCTCTGTGGGTTTTATTTCTATAAATCCATGAATTTACTGACAAACTTAAATATTTATATTAAAGCATTATTTTCAATCAACATTGAAGTGGTTGCGCTGCCAAACCATAGAAAATTACAGATCAGGTGCTGTTCGGTTCGCTCTATGTGGCTGAGTAACGAATAGCATGCGGAGTGATGCTGGGCTGAATGGTCTGTTTGCCCAATGACTCTATTATCCGGAATGTACTACACAATACAACCGCCATTATTAATCAGTGATCTCTCTATCTCACAATTATAACATGAAACAACTGTAGGACAGAATTGTTGCACAGATAGCTCAGGGAAGACAGTAACTATTTTAAGAAGTACTATTTTAAAGTAGGAGAAGTAAATACACACTGAATCAGTGGCTTCCGGGTACAGGACTGAGAGGACACACTTAACGCTCGATCAGAGACTGACAGATACAGAATGAAACCCACACGCTCACACTGTAGCAGAGACTGACAGATACAGAATGAAACCCACACTCTCACACTGTAGCAGAGACTGTCAGATACAGAATGAAACCCACACTCTCACACTGTAACAGAGACTGACAGATACAGAATGAAACCCACACTCTCAGTCTGTACCAGAGACAGCTGATACAGAATGAACCCCACACTCTCACACTGAACCCTAGAGTGACACCGACAGAAACCCACACTCTCAGTCTGTACCAGAGACTGCTGATACATAATGAACCCCACACTCTTACACTGAACCAGAGAGTGACACCGACAGAAACCCACACTCTCAGTCTGTACCAGACTGCTGATACAGAATGAACCCCACACTCTCACACTGAACCCGAGAGTGACACCGACAGAAACCCACACTCTCAGTCTGTACCAGAGACTGCTGATAAATAATGAACCCCACACTCTTACACTGAACCAGAGAGTGACACCGACAGAAACCCACACTCTCAGTCTGTACCGGAGACTGCTGATACAGAATGAACCCCACACTCTCACACTGAACCCGAGAGTGACACCGACAGAAACCCACACTCTCAGTCTGCACCAGAGACTGATTTCTACAAAATGAACCCCCCACTCTCATATTGCACCCGAGACTTGTGGATAAAAATGAACCACTCCTCTTCACACTATACTCGCGACAAGTAGGTACAAAATTAAATACACACTCTCATATTATCCGACTGAAACTCTCCCGTTTGCTGATTATCTCTGACGCCGTCGTTCTCTATAATCTCTTTTTTATGTGAATTATAATTCAATCTTCTCTTCATTTTCAGCTTGCAACGTACTGCATCCTGAAGCCTCTGCTCTCTGGCTGACTGAGCTATTACTCTCTGTTCCCGAACTCACTGTTCATTTTTCTTTCATGCTCCTTTGTATATCGTTTTCTGCAACGTGTTGCTTCTCTTGTTTTCTGTCCCTTAATCTATCTGCAGACTCTGCCGTAAAATATGTTGTTTAGCGTGTTCAGTGACTGAACAGAAAGACATGAACTGGGACGTCAGCAAATAATTTAATACATTTACAGCAAGAGATCGAGAGAAGAGAGTGAAAGAGAGGAGGGAGAGGGAGAGAGAGTCAGTGAGATAGAGAGATGGAGGAAGTGCATGTGAGCGAGAGAGATAGAGAAAGTGTGTGTGTGTTTGAGTGTACCTCATGGGATTTATATGTATAAAATTTCCTACTCGTGCTGTTGATTTTGAAACGGTAAGGTGATTGATTGAATGTGTGTGTGTGTGTGTGTGTGTGTGTGTGTGTGTGTGTGTGTGTGTGTGTGTGTGTGTGTGTGTGTGTGTGTGTGTTGTGTGTCTGTGTTTACTATGGTTTCTAAATTGAATTTACTTGATGTGTGACCTTATTTGGCGATCCTGCATTTATTTCTAACAGTGCACTGCACAAGTAATCGCAAATACACGGGTATTTTATGTTAAAGCAGGAGATGAAAACATGTGTTTACGGAGCTGAATCTATAAATGACAGAAAATATCATGCCAATCATTACACCAGAGTCAAACGTGTTGGTGGCTGTGCTCGTAGCCCACAGGACAGTGAATGGCGGCCTTATCAGCCCATTATATTCTTACAGCTAATTGAACGCCACAGTATTTCAACATCTTACTGTTGGTCAGGTGGATTCAACAGCGGCTTGACCGTCACCTTACCGTTTCAACATCCACAGCACGAATAGGAAATTGTATTCATGTACTTTATAAGACACGCTGTATAACAGGTATTTCAGTATACACACACGCATATATATATATGCTCGATCAGAGACTGACAGATACAGAATGAAACCCACACGCTCACACTGTAGCAGAGACTGACAGATACAGAATGAAACCCACACTCTCACACTGTAGCAGAGACTGTCAGATACAGAATGAAACCCACACTCTCACACTGTAACAGAGACTGACAGATACAGAATGAAATCCACACTCTCACACTGTAACAGAGACTGACAGATACAGAATGAAACCCACACTCTCACACTGTAGCAGAGACTGACAGATACAGAATGAAACACACACTCTCACACTGTAACAGAGACTGACAGATACAGAATGAATTCCACACTCCCACACTGTAGCAGAGACTGACAGATACAGAATGAAACCCACACTCTCACACTGTAACAAAGACTGACAGATACAGAATGAAACCCACACTCTCACAATGTAACAGAGACTGACAGATACAGAATGAAACCCACAATCTCACACTGTAGCAGAGACTGACAGATACAGAATGAAACCCACACGCTCACACTGTAGCAGAGACTGACAGATACAGAATGAAACCCACACTCTCACACTGTAGCAGAGACTGTCAGATACAGAATGAAACCCACACTCTCACACTGTAACAGAGACTGACAGATACAGAATGAATTCCACACTCCCACACTGTAGAAGAGACTGACAGATACAGAATAAAACCCACACTCTCACACTGTAACAGAGACTGACAGATACAGAATGAAACCCACACTCTCACAATGTAACAGAGACTGACAGATACAGAATGAAACCCACAATCTCACACAGTAGCAGAGACTGACAGATACAGAATAAAACCCACACGCTCACACTGTAGCAGAGACTGACAGATACAGAATGAAACCCACACTCTCACACTGTAGCAGAGACTGTCAGATACAGAATGAAACCCACACTCTCACACTGTAACAGAGACTGACAGATACAGAATGAAATCCACACTCTCACACTGTAACAGAGACTGACAGATACAGAATGAATTCCACACTCCCACACTGTAGCAGAGACTGACAGATACAGAATGAAACCCACACTCTCACACTGTAGCAGAGACTGACAGATACAGAATGAAACCCACACTCTCACACTGTTACAGAGACTGACAGATACAGAATGAACCCCACAATCTCACACTGTAGCAGAGACTGACTGATACAGAATGAAACCCACACTCTCACACTGTAACAGAGACTGACAGATACAGAATGAAACCCACACTCTCACACTGTAGCAGAGACTGACAGATACAGAATGAAACCCACACTCTCACACTGTAACAGAGACTGACAGATACAGAATGAATTCCACACTCTCACACTGTAGCAGAGACTGACAGATACAGAATGAATTCCACACTCTCACACTGTAGCAGAATCTGACAGATACAGAATGAAACCCACAGTCTCAGTGTATGTGTGTTGTGTGTGTGTGTGTGTGTGTGTGTGTGTGTGTGTGTGTGTGTGTGTGTGTGTGTGTGTGTGTGTGTGTGTGTGTGTGTGTGTGCTGATAATCCTTTTTAAATATGGTCTTATTTGATGACGTGGCCTGATTTGAAGGTCCTGCGAAAGGCACTCCAAATGATATGCCAAAGATGGCATTTTTATGTTAAACCATGAGATCAAATCGGAATGGAATCTATACAGGGCAGAAAATATTTTATTAAATCATGCCGGCCATGCACTTTGGAGAAACCTGTTGATGGTGGGGTTGTAATCCACAGGACAGTGAATGGCAGCCTTATCAGCCCATTATATTCCTACAGCTAACTGAACACCACAGTATTTCAGTATCTAACTGTTCATTAGGCAGATTCAACAGCGGCTTTGTCCGTCACTCCACCGTTTCAAAATCCACAGCACGAATAAGATTTTTTATACATATACATTATAAGATATACAGGAGTTATACACAGAGACACACATGCGCACAGACTCATTAAAACACACAAATGCACACATAAACACACGCGCGCGCATATACGCACAAATACACACACACACACACACACACACACACACACACACACATGCTACAGATATGGAGAAGATAGTTTAAGAGGTGGAGGGAGCCATGGACAGTTTTGAACTTATCGAGTGTGTCGAAAATGAATATTATATTGGGGAAGGTGATCAAAATGACATAAACATCGATGTCATCCAGGGCTGAAGGAGAACTGGACAGAGTGTCTGTGTACACAACAAGTATGTTTTGTATATGGTGACACATAGTCGGACGCAGTGGATGGGTTTGGTGTCTGAGCGGCCAAAGTGGAAACCCTGAAATAAGAAAAAGTGAAAGATATTAAACTGAAGTCTGCAGGAGGAGACTGGGAGGGGTTTTCATGTGTCCCTGGATCCAGAGCACACTGAGGGGAAACCGGATTTATTTGTAGATGAAACAGCAGGCGTGACAGTGAAAAATTCAGAAAATGCTGAAAACCTCGATTCCTCATTGCTTGTGGAAAGAGAATCACGTTGAAAGTTTCAGGTTGGAAAATGGGTACAGTCGTGACCGCTGCCAATACAGCTGTGGAATGTTGTAAATGAAGCCGCTCATTGCTCACTTACTGGTCTCATTGCACATTTTGGTCGAATTACACAGAGGGATCTGACTGAGGTAATGCCAATGATACTGACGTGTTCGTGTTACATACCAACAGCATTTTCACCTGAGACACGGCTGGTGATGTAATTTGTTTGTTCAATAACAATGGTTAGAGGTGGGACCTTGTCACTGGAGATCGATCCCCTGTATAAATCAGAGCCTGTTGCAGTACGCCAGCCCAGAGTGTCTTGCCGAGCTGTGGAATTCAGAGCAATAGCGTTCACTGCGTCACTCAAATGGGATATCCAGTAATCTGGCGGATTGAAAACATTTACTACCCTGTTATTTCAGCCGTTGGAATTCCCGGTAAGCCGCTGTCGCTCCTGCAAAGAGCAGAAACTGAGAGTCAATTCCTATGTTCTGAAGTGTTTCTCTCGCTACTTGTTTCCACAGCCGCCCACCCAGTCCCCGCATTTCAGTCACGGGCGGAAGACGCTGACAATATTAATCCCATTGCTTTCGTAGCAGGCAGCGCTCCATATTGGAGCCGAGATGCTGTCTTTGACTGAAATCCTCTCCGCTGGCTCGATATCATGTAATAATTGTGAATGGAAATGTCTGCACGGGAGGACACCGGGCTACACTGCATCCGTGGGAGCCAGCCGACCTTCTGTTCTGTCCGTATGAATCGACTGTGAATTGCCTGACTGAGTGATGGAACAACGCGAATGGCTCATTTATGTTAGAAATATGAGCAGAGGGAACCGCCGATATGGATTTCATTTCATTCCTGTGCGGCTCAGACCAGTGACGTTGGTATATCATACACATTCCTTGCTGCGGCCAGGAAGCGTTTAACCAGCTGTCATCTGTTCGGTTTGGGAATTAACCCAGATTGAACCCATTTACAAAACTCGCGGAGAGTTCTCTGTCACGCCGATATTGCACACTGTCAGCGGGTTCATATGTTCTGGGTCCAGTTTCCACCATTTGAAGCAGAAAAAAAACACAAGATGAAGTCTAATAATAATAATTTTGCTCTATTGCCCTGACGGGTCAGCAATTTCTCTGCTTCTTTCCCTCTCTCTCGCAGTTAACCTGGTAGCGATTGTTATCCTGTCCCGAGGAAAGTGCGGTCTCTCCAAATGCATCACTCGCTACCTGCTGGGAATGGCAGCGGCCGATCTCCTGGTCGTTATCTCTGACCCTCTGATGAACTGGACTGGTCTCATATACTTTAGGTATTCCTTCCTCTATTGGACTCCCGTTTGCAGGATTGTTCGTTGCCTGCTCATAGGAAGCACCGGGGTCTCTGTCTGGCTGACAGTCGCGTTCACCTGTGACAGATTTGTGGCGATTTGTTGTGAAAAGCTGAAAACGAAATATTGCACCGAAAGAACGGCGGCTGTGTTTATCGGGACAGTAAGTGTTCTGGGCTGTTTAGAAAGTATCCCTTTCTACTTTACATTGGAGCCTTTGATGATAATTGATGGAGTTTTCTATGGTTGTGTGACCAAAGAGAGTTTCTATACATCTCCCTCGTGGGCCGCACTTCAGATGATTCATCGCATTTTCATGCCTTGTCTCCCGTTTGTTCTGATTTTATTGTTCAATACTCTGACAGTCAGACGGATTTTTTCCGCTAATAAAGTCCGGATGGGGCTCCGGGGCCGCAGCAACGAAAAGAATGGCAAGGACCCGGAGATGGAGAACCGAAGGAAATCGGTCGTTTTACTATTCAGTATAACCGGTAGTTTTATATTTCTGTGGTTAACACTGCTGGTTTTTGATATCTACGCACTGATTGCAAACATCCCTCGTTACTCGGACACGGATCCGATTTATATCGCAGAATCCACGGCGACGATGCTGCAGATCCTCAGCTCCTGCACCAACACATGTATTTACGCCGTGACTCAGAGCAAGTTCAGAGAGGAGCTGAAGAACGCGGTGAAATACCCGCTGAAACTGTTAACCAAATGCCTTTAAACATAGAGCCACTTGTTGGTATCTGCCGGAGATTTCAGTCAAACACCATGTTTCCTCTATAATCTATCCGCTTGCCGATATGTGGAACCAGGATAACAACTGAGCGCTCTGAAATACGCATGCGTTTTGTGATGATATATTTCACTCGCTGTTTACCCCGTACGGGTGAAATGTGTCCTTCATCAAATATGTAATATGTAGCGGTCACCTCAGCTGTAATTCACCCCGATGGAGGGTCTATAGTCAGATCCTGCCCGTTTGATTTTAATAAACTCCCTTACATCTGACAGCGTTTTACTTTGGGTTGTTCCAGTTAGGAAGAATCCTCTCCCTTTTCTCCATTCTCTCCGTTGTTTCTGATTCTTCCTTTTCAGTGACGTTCACGGTGTTTTACTCCCAATATCTCTCACGTTGTCCTCGCTCACTCCTTCCCCCACGCCGGTGAGGGGAGCGTGATCAGACTGAAACATAGCAGAGGTGTGTGTGCGTGTGTTTGTGTGTGTGTGTGTGTGTGTGTGTGTGTGTGTGTGTGTGTGTGTGTGTGTGTGTGTGTGTGTGTGTGTGTGTGTTTGTGTGTGTGTGTGTGTGTATGTGTGTGTGTGTGTGTGTGTGTGTGTGTGTGTTTTCTTTCCTTTTCCAACTCCTTTTCCATCTCCGGATTGCTCTGCTTTGTCCTTTCCTATCTGCCTCTTTATCTCGGTTCACATCCTGAGGTCCCGTGAAAATCTGTTTCCTCTGTTCCCTGTTTCTCTCTGTCCACAAGTCCGGTCCCGTTCTGAACAAAATCTAATCTCATTGTAGACGAGTGAGTTTCACCGTGAGGGAGACATGATCGGGCTGGAACATGGCGTGTGTGCGTTCTTTTCCTTCTTTGTCAACCCCATCTCCATCTCCGACCTACTCCCTCGTTGTCCCCGCATCTCTCCGGCTTTATCTCTGTCCACATCCCGAGGTCCCGTCACAGTCTGATTCTTTCCCTCTGTTTCCCTCTGTTCTCTTTCTCTCTGACCACAACTTCCGTCCGGTCGCGTACAGAGCAAAGTAAATCTCATTACAGGAACATATATTTATATTGATTATCAATGTACGATGAAATTTAATGAACGTCAAGAGCAACAGGAAAAAGTTTTTTGTTTATTTTTTTCTCTCTCGACTAACTAAGCTCTACCTGGAAGTTTTATCGATGTATGAAAAATATAAGAATGATACCGGAAATCCGAAATAAAATTACTTTAAAAGATGTTTTACCGCTTTCTGACCGAACATTACTCACTCTGTTCCATTTCCAGTTCCGTCTCACTAATGTCTGTCCTGCCACCGATCAGCGTTACACAACACCGGTGATTCTCCTCGCCCGGGGTTGACGGAAGCAAGAGTCGACACGGCAGATACCTTTTCGAGCGCAGAATAGATTTATGCATCTCACGCCAGTTAATACTAACTCAACGCTTTATCAGAAATAATGTTTCGAGTGATAGGTAAGGATTATGTCCAATCTCTGGCCACCGTGAGCACAAAAACAGCGTGAATCCCAAGCGACGGCATTCTAGTCTTGGCCAATTTAACTCCCAATCAGATTGAGTAGCTTAAAGACTACAACATAATTGCCTGGCAAGATTAAATGACAAGAGCTTCGCATTCCGGAGTTGGTAACGACCTGGGGTTAATTTTGCCTCGTGAAGGCAGCGCAGTTTCCAATGTTGTTGACTGTTGTCCCAGTCTAATCGCAAACTGGAGAACATCTGCAGACGCTGGAAATCAAAGTAATACCCACACAATCCTAAGGAGCTCAGCAAGCCGGGCAGAATCTATGCAAAAGAGTAAACAGTCAATGTTCCGCGCCGACACACTTCATCAGGGAGATCCAATTTAATAGGATCGGACGTTTCTACCATAATTATATGTATAAGATGATGAGCGGCATTGATCATGTGGATAACCAGAGGCAAAATGACTAACACGCGGGGTATACTTTTAAGGTGCTTGGAAATAGGTACCGGGGGAATGTCACTGTTCAGTTTTCACACAGAGAGTGTTGGGTGCGTGGAATACACTGCCGGCGGCGGTGATGGAAGCGAATACAATAGGGTCTTTAAGAGCCTCTCGGACAGGTACATGGGACTTTGAGAAGTAGAGGTCTATGCACCAGGGAAATCCAAGGCAGTTTCTAGAGTGGGTTTCATGGTGGGCACAGCATTGTGGGCCGAAGGACCTGTAATGGGCTGTAGGTTTCTATGTTCTATGTTTTTTTAATTGTAGTATCGGCGACAGATGTTAGACACCCAGACATGCCTCTTACAACTGCCGGTAATTGTGCAGAGCACTGTGCAATGGGTTGTCTGCGGCCCCCTGTCGTTCTGCTAAATTGCTATTAGGAAACCCTTGGCATGCTATCTTGCTAATCGCCCTTAAGTATTGCAAAAAAAGTCATTCATTATCACGACCTGGTTTTGGAACTGGTAAAATAAGAGAATTACAGGGACTACAGGTTGGTAGAAGCCCTTCCTGATCGAATAGTGCTTTATGACAGGTTTCATGCTTTACATTGCCTCCAGTGACAAATCATGTAGCCGTATACATGATCTGTCGTGTATATAAAAGCACGAGACCTTTTAGGACCGAGATGAGTAAAAACCTGTTCACACAGAGAGTGATGAATCTGTGGAATTCTGTGCAACAGAAAACAGTTCAGGCCGGTTCATTGGCTATATTTAAGAGCAAATTAGATATGGCCCTTGTGGCTACAGGGATCAGGGGGTATGGAGAGAAAGCAGGTACAGGGTCCTGAGTTGGATGATCAGCCATGATCAGACTGAATGGCGGTGCAGGGTCGAAGGGCCGAATGGCCTACTCCTGCACCTATTTTCTATGTTTCTATGTATAGAGTCTTCGTGTGGTGGGGCGGAATGTACAAGTCCCTCGTGATGTTTGTTTATCGCCCACCGAGAGGGAGGTGCCTGTGAAAGCAACTCGTGTACGACATGCTCAGGCAAAGCGGGGGGAGCAAAGATGAGAAACTTTGTTTTAACGATAAAGAAGGAAATATTATACATCCAACCTGAGAGGAATGGAGTTGTAGAGTAGCGTTAGTATTAGGCAGAGTTATACACTGTGTGCGGTTTAACTCCTGTAAAGTCTGAAGCATGGGTTCGAGTAGTTGAGAAGTTGCAGTCTTTTCTGACTATAGTGACATGAGGGATTGAGTTTGGCAACTTAACTCGTTGATTCTGTTGTTCACTCAAAACACTTCTGCCACTACGCCCTCTGGACCATAATAGATGTGTCCGGTTAAAGAAAGAGTTTCTGCTCTCTTAGTCACGGAAAGGAGCTTCTGGAGATTGCTCGGCTGAGATGTTTCAGTGATCGGGTGGTGCAATGGAAATGCATCAGAGGTTGGCATGTCGGAATAAACTGTGGTATACGCGTCGCTGGGCAGTTTAAGAGTGTACCGTCAATACGGTAGCGCAGATTTGTCCTGCAAGACTATTCCAGCAGAAAATTCCCATCTATCAGCGAATACATAGACACATAGAAAACCTACAGCACAATACAGGCCATTACTCCAAGCGGGGTCTGACAAGGGTCCTATATAGCTGCAACATCAACTCTCGGCTTTTAAACTCAATACCAGTGTTGATGAAGGCCAATGCACCGTACGCCTTCTTAACCACAGAGTCAACCTGCGCAGCAGCTTTGAGCGTCCTATCGACTCGGCCCCAAGGCCCCTCTGATCCTTCACAATGCCAAGAGTCTTATCATTAATGCAGTCAGAAACGAGAAATACAGTCGGTTATGTTTCCTCCTGATTTTTGCCTGCACCTGGTAACCTCTCGAAAATAACTATGCTGATGTGATGCCTTACAGGGTCCCCTTTAATCACTTTCCATCGATAACGTTACCTCCGTCATTATCGTTTCTCATTCTATTCCTCTGGGGACGTTCCTTGCACTGCAGGTCACGTGGGTTCCGCACACCACTTTCAATAACATGTGAACATATCCAGCCGAGGGGTTATAAATTTCACAAATTTGTCCCACGGCCCGAACTTCGGACGGGGTCCACGGCCGGATTACAGCGGAGGTGCCAATCATAATTTTTTGGATATTGTGTAACAGGATCGACTTCTGAATTCGCTTCTTTTTATTTCCCCCCGGTCCCTGTTCTAATACGCAAATTATAGTCATGTCCCATTTTTCAGTCCCCTCGAACGGTGCAGAAGCGACCCAAAAAATGGCTCATCTTTCCTTCGATAGTTCTTTATCTTGCTGTTTGTCTCCCCCCACCCCCACCCCGCCCCTCTGTTTCGTTTAACTGTGCGTTATCAGGCGGGGGTCGGGTGTTTGATTCTGTCGTATAGCTTCTGCTAGCATTAAAACTTTGTCCAGACCACATTCCGACCTGGGCTCAGGCTGTCTAGGTGAGGATATAAACACTGAGATGCCTCCCCTTTCTTTTGTTTGGACATGGTTGTGTCAGTCAGTCTATTTTTATTTATTACGAGGTTGATATCGCTTAGCTACCTCCAGCACTTATTCAGGTTCAGTCAAGTTTATTATCATTTAACTACACACACGCACACCAACAAACTCGACCCAGGGTGTATTTAATTGTCTATGACTCAGAAGACTCCCATAGAGCCACAGTCCTTGTGTCCAACCACACAAGTCTCTGGTAAAAGGAATCACATGTTCATTATATCCAGTTTCCAACCAGACCTCTTCAGCAGGGAGATTGGCGGCACCAGCGGCTCTCCCTGGGATTTCTTTACTCGTTCAACCTTCTGGTTCTTTTTTCTCGTTTTCTTCTTTACTTTTACAGAGAAAACTCTTCCCGCATTTCACTCATCAACATTACTATCATTACTTACCAGTTTCCTTCAATCTACTTACCCGGTTCTCATCTTTATCTGTACAGGAAAATCTCTTCCCCGCATTCCTGATCAACTTTACTGTCACTACTTCCTATCCGCCTTCAATCTACTTACCTGGTCCTGCAAAGGAAAGACGGTCAGTCGCAGGCAGAAGCGTGAACGAAATTTATTTACATTCGTCTCTTCAAGTCTTATTTATATCCACTGGTTTTATTTACTAATCGGAGAACACCTGGGGTGTGGCTACGATCCAGATCCGGACTTCCTTAGTTCACACAACACTTCACATAATACTGCGGTCTTTCCTACTTAGTTCCGCCGATCCCATCCTTTCTACCCGGTCATGGGCCAGGATCAGGGAGGCTCAAAGCTGAACACCCAACGGGTGGCGAACTCGAAATTGCCTCTGCGACTCTCAGTTACTCCATCGGGGCACCCCGTTTTGTCGGGATCCTGCTGGACTACAGCAATTTGTCAGATATATTTCAAAATGAAGTTCGGCACCAGATTTCAATTGGAGAATAATTTATTTTAGCAAGATATCATGGAGAGTCCACATGTGTGGAACTCTGAGGTACAAGTAAAAGGCTTGCCTTTAGATCTAGTAGCAGGGAAGCGTGTGAAACCGTAGAACAATAGAATCTGGTCATAATGCTGTTTTCTTGATTTGTGGCTCATCCGTTTCCACCCATCTGACTTGTGCGGCCGCGTTATCGTTCCGAGGAGTATTGGTGAGGAGAGGATATTCTTGAGTGGAAAACGCAGAAGTCTTCAATTTCACAACCTAAAGCAACATCAGGTAAAACACCGGGATAATGAACGATACAAAGTCCTGCACCGCTTGATTCAGAGAACATGTAAGGAAGCGAAAGAGAATTGGATGAATGAACAGTGCGGTGAAATTGAGCAGTATGAACGAAGTCATGATTAAGGAGGCCTTCACCAACAGGTAAAGGATATGAGGAAATGAAGGAGGACTGTGCCATCAGCTGGGTGTATCGAAGACGGTAGTGGTAATCCATGCCATGATAATGAAGAAATCATGGACAGATGAGTTAAGTACTTCTCGGAAATATTTGAAGATAGCAGGAATTAGGATTTACCACAATCAAAACAACTGACTAATCAGCATAAAAACTATAGATGTCAGAGATGGAAAGTGCGATTCGGAGTCTAAACGTCAGAAAGTCGGCCGGTGAAGATAAGATTTCCACTCAAATTCTGAAATCACTTGGCCCGAAGGGAAAATCGAACCTTTCAGCGATACTAAACAACAGTTAGATGACAGGAAATCTTCCGGAGGACTTTCTCAAATCGGTATTTATCGACTTACCAAAAAAGCCATGGACAATAAAATGTAGCGAACCCAGGACTATAAGCATAATGTCTCATTGCGTCAAGTTACTGTTGAAAAAAGTGTTCGGCAGAATGAAAGGTACAATCAGTGGTGAAACTGAAGAAACACAGTTTGGTTTTCGTAAAGGCTCAGGAACAAGGGAAGGAACATTTGCGATGGAAAACTTCCTGGACAGATGCACTGAGGCACAAAAGACCATCTACTTATGCTTTATTGAATATGAAAAGGTTTTTGATAAAGAAAGGCATGAGAAAGTAACAGAGATGCTGAACGATCTGGGATGGGAGAATAAGGAAATTGTACTGGTAACAGGAAGCGGCGGTCAGGTCAGAAAATGGGCTATCACCATGGGCATGTATTAAACCAGGCGGAAAGCTCTCCGGATTTGTCCAACCTCTATGGAGAATGTATATTTCGGGAATGAGACCATCAGGAGACAGGGATTCCAATCGGAGGCCGGAAGGTGGGAAACATCAGGTGTGCGGATATTGCTGAAGGTTGCGTTGGCTCGCCTGGTTTGATCACGCTCTATGGAGAATGGATATTTCGGGAATGAGACCATCAGGAGACAGGGATTCCAATCGGAGGCCGGAAGGTAGGAAACATCAGGTGTGCGGATATTGCTGAAGGTTGCGTTGGCTCGCCTGGTTTGATCAACCTCTACGGAGAATGGATATTCCGGGAATGAGACCATCAGGAAACAGGTATTCCAATCGAAGGCCGGAAGGTGGGAAACATCAGGTATGCGGACGAAACCACGTTGTTAGCTGACAGAACTGCAAATTATGCTGAATAAAGTGAATGAGAAAAGCCTTGAATGCGAACTAAAAATCAACCCTATGAAAACAAAATCGATGGTGGTAAGCAAAACAAACACTGAAGAATCACTCATGATGGCATCGTTACAAGTGAATGGACAAGACATTGAATAGGTGCGGAAGTTTGAATAGGTTGGCAGCTGTCTGACAGATGACGGGAGATGTGAAGTTGAGATCAGAAGGGGAATAGGTATTGGCTAAGACCCAGTTCATGAAGTTAAAATATCTACTATGCAATCAGAAGGTAGACATCCAAAAGTAGAATCCGCTTCCTCGAGTGTTACGTGTGGTCAGTGCTGAGGTAAGGATCAGAAACATGGATCCTGAGGAATGATGACATGAAACGAATTGATGCTTTTGAAACGTGATGCTGTCGACGAATGTTGAAGATCAGCTGGTAGAGTAAATTTCAAATGAGAGGGTTTTGTCTGAAGTTGATAGACCACGGATATTGCTGGAAAAGATCATAAAGTTAAAAGTTGCTTATTGTGGACATATCGTGGAGAGATAACATCGTGTCGGACTTGCTATGTGGAAAGGTGGAGGGAAAGAAACTAAGAGGAAGGCAAAGAACAACGTGAATGGATAACGTCAAGGTTTGGACCAAGCTGGACAAGACTAGGGATGTTGTGGACAAGTGTCGGGACAGAGAGACATGCGGGAAATCGTTCGCAAGCTGGAAATTCCAGATGCGACCTAACGACGACGACGAAAGCAGCATACAGCACTGTAAACGTTATATTCGGAAATGTCGTCCACAAGGAGGGAGGTTGGAGATCAGAGAGAGAGAGAGAGAGAGAGAGAGAGAGAGAGAGAGAGAGAGAGAGAGAGAGAGAGAGAGAGAGAGAGAGAGAGAGAGAGAGAGAGAGAGAGAGAGAGAGAGAGAGAGAGAGAAGAGAGAGAGAGAGAGAGAGAGAGAGAGCGGTGGCGAAGAATGTTACGAGGGAGGGAGAGCGCAGATGCGAGTTGTATTATTCGGCCCCCACTTTACAATGGTGGCACTGCAGTCCCAGAATGCTATGCATGGCGGAAAGCCCTCTAGACCCTCACGGTACATTTTTCTCGGTTTTGACTCACTCTTCCCAAGACCCCCTCATCCATGACTTACCACGTCCGCACAGTCACCCACATCTCTGCCCAGGCCTGGTCACTTTCTCCCCCCTATGTCTCTCTGGGCATCTCGGTCTCCCCCAGTCTCCTATATCTTCAGCCATTTGAAATCTCTCTCGTCACCCAGCCTCTCTCTCTACACGGTTTCTCTCTCCTGTCTCTGTTCTCCACTGTCCCCTCCAGTCATTCTCTCTCTCTCGCTGCACATTGCTCTCTCCTACCTCACTCCCAGGTTCTTTCTACCCCCAAATCCCCCTCTCTCCACACTCTTTTTCTACACAGTTTCTCTCTCTCCGTCTCCATGTCCCTCTTCCCCTCTCTCACTCTCTCTACCTATCTCTATCACTCTCGCCACCTTTCTCTCTCCCGCTCCCCCCCCCGTATATCACAGCAATCTCGCCCTCCCACATTCTCTTTCTTCTACCCCAGTCACGCTAAGTTTTGTATCTGTAATTAGTTTAGATCACGTTTTAGAGATTTGCTTTCACTTTAACATGGAGTGAATTTTTTATGTTTATTGCTGATAAAAAAATCCAAATTAAATCCACTATTATACAATGCTGTACAACAATAAAACAAGAACTTCCAAGTTGGTGAATACTTTTCATAGGCACTGTATGGGTATTTGAAAGAAAGTTTAAATTCTTAAAATTGTATATTCATTGGCACAGTTCCAGAAAACGGTAGAGATGTGGATCTGGTTAGATACGTTGCTACTGCGAAGCAAAAATCGATTCGTTCTGGATTGGAAAGCTCTGGAGCGAGCCTGGGATTATCTCTTTGGAGGATGAGAGGTGACTTGATAGAGTTATGCACGATCGTAAGAGGCAAAGATAGACTCAACCGCTTGTGCCTTTTTTCCAAGATGTGAATAACAAATACGAGTGGGAAAATACGGTGGGTGGGTGATGATAGGTTTTCTATACAAGGAGAGGTAGGGGCTTAGAAAGCTCTCCGTGGTCTATCAACTTCAGACAAAACCCTCTCATTTGAAACTTACTCTACCAGCTGATCTTCAACATTCGTCGACAGCATCACGTTTCAATAGCATCAATTCGTTTCATGTCATCATTCCTCAGGGTCCATGTTTCTGATCCTCACCTCAGCACTGACCACACGTAACACTCGACGAAGCGGATTCTACTTTTGGATGTCTACCTTCTGATTGCATAGTAGATCATTTAGCTTCATGAACTGGGTCTTAGCCAATACCTATTCCCCTTCTGATCTCAACTTCACATCTCCCGTCATCTTTCAGACAGCTGCCAAGCTATTCAAACTTCCGCATCTGTTCAATGTCTTGTCCATTCACTTGTAACGATAGTGGCTGATATATTGGGGCGATAAAACAGACATTGGCACACCCAGGCTCTCAGTTTGATGTATGATTTCTGTACTTCTGCTTTTCACAGTGAACGTGGTGACGATTGTCATACCATCGCGGGGAAAGAGTGCAATCTCTGAAACTGTCAACCGCTATCTGTCGGCCATATATATCCTTCCTTTAACATGCCTTTGCATGTCGAGATGAGAGTTACTTGTGTCACTATTTTGGACAGTAATGGGTGTCCTTCGTTCTGTATTTTCAACTCTGATCCCATTCCTCGTTGTCGTCCTGCTCGATGGTTTCACCATCACGAACAATTCAGTGGCCAGTAGAGCCCGCGGCAGACTCCAGGCTTCTAGTAGTAGTCAGAGTTTCAGCGACCCCAAGATGCGGGACCTCACAAAATCTTCGGTTGTACCTGCTAGTCCTCTCAGGAGATTTCATCCTGTATGGACATTGTATGGGGTGATGGTTATCTGGAACAAGATGATTCATGCGGTGGACGTCCCACGTTGTTTGAAAATGCCTTCATTCTTTATGATCTGTGCTACGTGCTGCAACATCTGAGCTCTTTACCTCGTCTGTCAGACTGAGCTCAGGCAGCAGCCGGAGGAGGTGCTGAACTCTCCTCTGTCACTCATTGTGAAATGGATTCCACACTGGTGGCCTACGTGACCAGCGTCAATCTCTTCTCCTTTCAATAAGGAGATCAGAATGTTGCCCATTGATTATCGGTGTCACTCCAAATTCTCCCTGGATGAATGGACAGAACTCTCCAGTTTCAACACTTTATGCCCTTCACTCTTCCCTGAGGATCCCTGCCAAGCTCATCTATTGTCATTCGGAACTTTGCTCATTTCCTTCAGCAGGCTGAAACACTCGGTAACCTCTCGAATGTATCACATAAAGTAGACTAGAACAAAATACATGGTGTGACATAATCCCAAATGTTAGCGCCAGACCAACAAAATGAGAATACTGGAGAACACACCCTGAATATCAAGCAATGTTGTTCAAACACATTGCAAGTTTCAATGTTATAACGAACCACTACCTAATCAACTTACTCATAGCATTCACCTCGTCAATGGGATAGTCACAAATCGGAGCCATGAAACTGACAAATAAATCCCACACTGTCCACCTACAAATCTACTAATGTATCATTAGACCAATGACCACTTCAGAATCACATCGTGAGACAATGACAGCTTGATGTTTCTGAGAGTAACTCGTTCCAAATGTTTGCAGCCGCAAGGATGGAAAGCTCCTGGACATTAAAGTGCTTTATCTGAGTACAGGTTTTCAGAGTCATTAATAACATGAACATTATGGGGCGCCCGGCTTTTAATTCAACTTCATTATTGTGAAATGCAAGAGGCATCAATGGCTCAAAAATATCGCAATGACACATTTGACTTTCAGCTCCGTCACGATGTCTCTCAACAAAAACACTAAAAGCGACAGAAACAAACTGCGAGAGGAACTCGGCAGGTCAGGCAGCATCTTTGGGAATGAATAAACAGGCGAAGTGTCGGGCCGAGACACTCCTCCAGAACGAAGTGGTGAGACGCCAGAATAAAAAGGTAACAGAGGAGGAGACGGATAGCTGGACGGTAATAGATCAAGCCTGGTGGACAGGAAAACGAAAAGGATCGAGAGGAATGAATCTGATTAAACTGGAGAATGGACCCTACGAGAAAGGGAAGCTGGTGAGGACCGACGAGGAGGTGATAGGCAGCAGAGAAGAGGTAAAAGGCCAGATTGAGGAAGAGAACAAAAGGAGAAGGGTGATCATTATTTATACCGGAAGGAGATTCGATATTCATGCCGTCGGGGTGGAGGCTACCCAGACAACATATAGGCTGTTGCTCCTCCACCCTGAGGATGGTCTCATCACAGAAAAAGGGAGGAAGCTGCTCCAAACAGGAGTAGGAAGCGAAATTAAAATGTTTGGCCTGCGGGAAGATCTGTTTTTGGCGGATGGAGCTGAGCTGCTCGACGAAATGTCCCCCGATTAACGCTAAATCTCGCCAATGTAGAGAAAGCCGCTTCGGGAACATTGGACACACACTATCCCAGTGGATTCGTAGCCTGGAAGGGTTGCCTCGCCTGGAAGGGCTGCTTGGAGACAAAGACCGTGGTGGGGTAGGAGGTGGATTGGCAGGTGTAGCGCTGTGGCCGCTTGCAGGGATAAGCGCCGGGAGGGAGATGAATGGTGAGGGACGGAATGGCAATTGAATAACGGAGGAAGCGATCCCTGTGAAAAGCGGAGTGTGGTTGGGGGTAGAGGTAAAAATAAGTTTGTTTCTACGATCTCTTTGGAGATGGCGGAAGTTGAAAATTATGATTTTTTTGGGTGCGCAACGTCATGGGATGGTAGGAACTCCATCGCCGGTAAAGTGGCGGAAAACTTGGTGAGCGTGAATGGGATGATCCCATTTTTAAAGTGATGCTACCAACAAAGATATCACTAGCTCCCGTTCCCATCTCTTGCTTTCCACAGGGATCTCTCCCTCCATGACGCCCTGTTTCATTCAGCCCTCCGCACCTATCTCCCTCGCGGTGCATATCCCTGCAAGCACCCAAAGCGCTACACCCGCACATTCATCTCCTCCCTCACCATCAGACCGGGCCCAAACAGTCTGCCTGGTAAGGCAACACTTCACCTGCGAATCTGCTGTGATCGTCCATTGTGTCTGGTGCTCCAGGTGCGGCCTTCTCTACATTGGAGAGACCCGGGATAAACTGGGGCTGATTTCCTCTAACACCACCGCTCCATCCGTGAAAAGCGGAGCTTCCCGGCGTCCAAACATTTTAATTCTGATTCCCTTTCCCGATCCGACATGTTCGGTCCATTGCTTCCTCTTGTGCCCCAGTGAGGCTGACCTCAAGAGGGAGGAGAGACAACTTATTTTCCGTCTAGGTGGCCTCCAACCTGGTGTCATGAATGTCGATAAAAAGAGATCCCTCCCCCCCCCCTCTCCCTTTCCTTCTATTCCCCACTCTGGGCTATTCTCACCCGCTTATCACCTCACACGGCGTTCCTAACTACTTCCAGCTTTCCTGCACTCCACTGTGCTCTCTTATCAGATTTCTTCCGCTGCAGCTCTTCGCCTTTCACCTGGATTCATCTATCACCTTTCTCCTCCTCACGCTATGTTATTCTGGCGCCAATTTGCCCCTTACTTTCCAGACATGAAGAAAGATCCCGGCCCGATACCTCAACCGCTTATACATTTCCATAACTGCTGCTCGCCCTGTTGAATTCCCCCAACGTTGCGTGTGTGTGTGTGTGTGTGTGTGTGTGTGTGTGTGTGTGAGAGAGAGAGAGAGAGAGAGAGTGTGTGTGTGTGTGTGTGTGTGTGTGTGTGTGTGTGTGTGTGTGTTGTCTTGGATTTCCAGCATCTGTTGAATTAGTTATGTTTTTAAATTTTGAAATAGATGGAGACGCACGGACGAGTGAATCATTCGGAAAGAATTCACGCCCTACTTGTTTTCAAACATTCCGTTGTTGGAGAAAATGCAAAAGGAAGAAAATCATCTCTCTTCACAAATTCGACAGGAATAAAACTAAGAACTAAAATAAACAACATTTAATCACGCCTGATTATCTGCTCCTAATAGTGATGGATTTTATACGAACGACACAACACCTCAGAACGGTGGTGCATCTCAAACTAACACAGTTTGTTAAATAACTTCAATATTAAATAAAGTGTAACGCAGTCACACTTTATCAATTCAGGTCACTTCAGCTTCAGGAGTGGAACAAAATATCAGCAAATTTGCAGAAATTTATAATCACTGTCCCAGAGAGCAGCATCATTGCTTTAACTCGATTCAATTCGCAGGAGCTATTTCTATTGATCTGCATTTCAGGGAACGTTGTATCAATGCATTTCAATTGAAATCAGATTTTGATCAAGAATCTGTCTTGTTCAGCAGTGGCGGGCAATTGAGAGTTCTTTAACATCTTTTCTGTCTCAATTTCAAATTCGCCGTGATTCTTCAAAACTCGTACAAAATGCAGAAGTAAACGGTTTGTCCTTTGTAGGGAGAAAAGACAGCCTGGGCTGTCAACTTAATTCTGGAAATTAGGAGGGTGGTTATGTTTTCCAAAGGCTTCTGTGCTGCCAGGCCTTTTTCCTCGGTAAGAGGAGAACACTGCTAATTACGTACAGACTGATCGGCATTTAGTTCATCCCGGAGGCAGAGAATAACACCCGGACAGAGAAAGACGCAAAGCCATGCGCTTGAAATGGCCGCTCTCAGTGATAAATGATTCATACAGAATGCCTACTACATCAAACAATTATCATGCCGATTATATCTCAAATTTAAGAGATAACACAGATGACGGAGATCTAGTGAAATTCACTCAAAATGTTGGAGCTGAATAAACAGTCGATGTTTCTGATCGAGCCCCTTCTTTAGGATTTGTCTGGGGTCTTTATCGCCGGAGAACTTTGTCCGGATATGGAAGGACATTTTGCACTCGGGTGTTGTGTTACATACCCCGTAACTGGGTGTCAGACCAGCAGAGAATGAAGAATCCGTTGGAGTCTGGTGGTACTATATTCAAAAGTGTTTATTAGTAAAATAAGCAAATCAATATCAATAATGCAAATATATCGATAATACACGTTAGCAATAATAAACCTAAAAGTGTAGGAATAATAATAAGCAATAATAAACAAGCTCTATCGATGTCTAGGGGCAAATGAATTGTTATAGAAAAGTATAAAGTTCAGTTCAGTTCATGAGTGCTGATGTAGTTATGGTTGTTGTGTTGTAATCGTTGGAGAGAGAGAGAGAGAGAGAGAGAGAGAGAGAGAGAGAGAGAGAGAGAGAGAGAGAGAGAGAGATGTAACAGCAACTGCTGCGGCAGGCAAACCTTTTACTCCTTTCTAAATCCGTCGGGTCGTTGTGGCCATTCAGTTATGACCCCTCTGTCATTCAGCTAGACCGTTCTTCTGTGGTGGACTCGCCACTCTGGCATGAGTGGACACACACTCAAGTCTCCACCGGCCCTGCTGTAACACTGTGAGTTTAACTGACCGATCTCCTGGTTCGGTCTCCGATGCCCCCACCTTTCCTTGTGGGTTCCAACACTCAATCAGTGTCCACTGGTGTGTCTCCTGGTGTGTCTGAAGGGTGTCTCTCCAGACCTGTCTTTTATCCCTACTCAGATATCAATCAATTTTGAATGACTGTGTCCATCAAACCAGCGCACTCCTGCATTCCACTGAGGAATGTTAATGAGCAAAATAGTAGAAGATAAATAACCCTTGCAGAAGTCATAATACAGTAAATCAACAGTCTCTCTCCCCTCTCTTATCTGTAGCAGATGCTCTTGCATGTTTTCCATCTCTCTCTCTCATGAGCAGCATAGCAACAGTAATGGTTCGTGGTTCTCGGGGCGGGGGTGATGGGTAACTCTGCACCCCACTGTCCATCAGAACTGTTCATCACTCATAACAGTTGCAACACAATACTTGCTAACGTTTCAATTATAAAAGAAATCGGGAAAATACGCGTAATGTTCTCTCCTGCTCCTCAGTTAAATAACCATCTGTGGCAAAGCTACAGTGGTCACACAGGCAATGAAGGAATGCTTCCGTCCCTTGCTCACAAAATGTACAAAAAGAACATGCTCTGCTTTGAAATCTATTAAATATAATGCAAGATTCAACAGTAATATTTTCCGTTGCAATAGAGTTTCCATTCTGGTGTCCACGAACCCCTCTGCTAATGGTAAAAGTACATGGCATAAATAGTTTCGGAAACTCTTGGACTACAACATAGCTAGATCTGATTTAATGGAAGGTAACTAAATGACACAGTACTATAATTCCAATGAGTTTGTATAAACGCGGGAAGAGGACGTAATAACGAAAGGCACTGGTGATCCTTCAGGTGCCTGAAACCCTTACATGGTCATGAATTCCTGCAATCCTGATTACGTGTTTGTGAAGGGAATAGGATGTCCCCAATCACACCCCACTCCCCCAACATGCATAGCTGTTGATTTCGTAATACTGAATATTAGCACGTGACACTGACATGATTGATATCTGCACATGCATAAGGGTCACTGACGTACAGCACGCATTTAGATTCAGCCGAGTTTTTATACACGCAGCAAAAAGCTAAGCAATTCAGGCAGCATCTATGGAGAGAAATTTGCAGTTGTGACTTCCGACCTCTTTCGCAATGGAAAAGAAGTTAGCAGAGCTCGGAGTAATGTGGTTGGATTGGAGACCACATACTGCAAATGTATTGCAGGTATATTCGTAAAAGAATCCCCAGATTCGGTATTTAAACTTTTACAAACTTCTACAGACTCACAGTGGCTTGTACATTTTGTCTGCTTTTGCCTGTTCATTGTCGCATCTGGTGTCATCGTCGTAATTATTTTATAAAACTACTTTGATATTGAACTTCGTCATTCTTAGTTCTGAGTTTCAGTTCTTCATCTACCACAGAGGAATTTAATCTAATGTTATACGTATGAATAGTCACGTGGTGCGCAAAGATAATAATCACATTGTTGCTGCTTAATCTGCTGCTCACGTTTCCATGCAAAACACAATGAGTGATAGAGTGAGAGCTGAAACAGCCACTGAGCCGCGATACAAAAGTAAAATCCTCTACATATTTATTACAAAACACAATTTGTAATAATTACATGTACATTTTATTTAGAGAGCTTCCCATTCAGTGTAAACAGATACTTCGCCCCATTCTTCAGCTCCTCCCTGAATTTCCTCTGTGTCAGTCCATAGATACACGTGTTGGTGCAGGAACTGAGCAGCATCAGCATATCCCCGAACACTTGTAGGATAAATGTAGGAGTGTTATAATATTTGTCAGTGAAATAAACGTTTACCGTTGCCCAGGTCATGGAGTGAACAATATTTGTTATCCACAATAATATGAAATTGGCAGATACAGCAAACAACAAAACCATTGACTTTCTCCGGTTCTTAACCTCTGGATCACTTTTGTTGTCAGTATTGCTCCGAAGTCCACGGCGAACTATATTCGCTGCTATAATAGATCTGGTGGTTAAAACATTGAACAGCAGAATTAAACCAATTGGTAATAATGGGGTCATGATGGTGTCAAATAACTCGTAACCTCTCCACAGGGATGATGTAAAGTACTCGGGTTTGGGAATGCACTTCCCTGGGTCTCCGGCAAAGTAAAATGGAAATGACTGAACACAGCCACCTACGGTCACTGCCACGATCACCACGGTCGCTGTTCTCTCCGTACAATATCGGGTCCGCAGCTTCTGAAGGCAGATCGCGACGTAGCGATCGAAAGTGAAAGCGACAGTCAGCCAAACGGAACAATCCCTGGCTGCATTCCCCAGAATAAGTCCCACAGCACACAGCGGGGGTTTCACCAAAAAATCAGCATACGGATAGAGAGCATTGATTTTATACAATACAACACTAAGGAGAACGACCATCAGATCTGCTGCCGCCATGGCCACGAGGTAGCGAGTGATACATTTGGAGAGCCCACAATTTCTGCGAGACAGGATCACAATCGCCGCTAAATTAACTGAGAAAAGAGAGATAGAAAGAGACAGTAATTTCTCAATGTGTCTCGATTGCTCAGTGTGACTTTGCTTGCATGGTAAGGCTGGTAGTCCATATCGCGCCGTTTAGGTAACAGTCCACACTATTGTTCGTTTTACCAAAATGCATTACCGTACATTTCCCAAAACTGTATTCCATCTGTCACTTTTGTGCCCATTCTTCCAATATGTATAAGCACTGCTGCAATCGCATTGCTTCCTCAGCAATACCTACCTATCCACCCATCATTCGTATCATCCGCACACTTTGCCACAAAGCCGTCAGTCCCATCATGGTAATCCTTGGTGGTAGGGAGAAGAAATCCATGGTGGAAATTTGTTTCTCGGATCGCAAGTCAGCGAATAGTGATTTGTTCAGCGATCGTTGCCGGGCTAATTGTCATGTGTCATCTATATCGAAGATTTGGATAACAATGTGCAAGACCCGGGGAATAAATTTACAGACGACAATAAAATAGATTGTCCAGTGGAGAGCGAGGTCAGCTCTCAAAGATTAGGCTGTTATCTTCATCAGTTCAGTAAGTTTGTCAAAGAATGGAATGGTGGAGCTTATTTGGGACACATGGAGCGTTTTATTTTTGAAAAGATAAGAAAGGTTGGAGCTTCTCAGCGAACATTAGGGCTCCGTGGAGTCTTGCGAATAGAGGTGTCTGTATTTCAAGAACATGATTCACTGAAAGTGGAACATAAGGTGGACACGGTGGTTATGAAGCTCGGATCGATAGGCTTCATCAGTGAAGGAATTCAGTAGAAAAGTTTGTACGGGAACGGAAAAGCGCACGTCTGTGTTACGCCAAAGAACTGTGAACATTGTGTTTACCTTATAGTTGGAAAGGCTCACACTGAATTAGTCCAGAAACAATTTACCAGAATGTTTCCAGGATTGTAGAAACTGCTTTTCAGAGAGAGATTGATCAGAGCCGGACATTATTCGCTGCAGCGCAGGTAGATGGGAGTTAATCACACAGAAGCACAGAAAACCACAAGGGACAGAGACAGTGTAAATTCACCCAGTCTATTTTTACAGGGTTGCGGAATCCTGATCCTGACGGCGCGGGTATAAATTGAGTGGGGAAGGTTCAATAGGTATTTGAGGGGCAACGTTTATACAAATGTGGCAATTCGGTGAAACATGCTGCGCGATGACGTGGCTGCAGGAGATCCAATAATAAAAGGCAGTTGGACGGGTGAATGGTTATGAAGCGTTTGATAGGTTGTGAGTCGAACGCTGAAACATCGCGCCGCATCTTATTTGACATGGAATCTTTGGATGAAATAACTCTTTTTAGTGCTGCATAGCTCTACCCCTCTGGAATAAACTGGGTTCTCGTTAATCCTAAATTCGAGATATTTCCATAGAACACTTTTCCCTCTGGATTAATTTCACTTTTCTCCTGTATCCCTTATGAACTTCCGTTAACCCTTCAGATATCAGTTTCCAATGGACTGACAGCCCGGACAGCACATACCCTTTGGCTGAATACACAGGACAGTCACCATAACTATTCCAGATATAGGACATCATGAATCAAACACAATCACTGTGTATTAGAATCTGAACCAGACTCAGGTTTAATATCAGCGGCAAATTCATTACATCCAAAACATAAATGTGTAAGGTTATGATACAGTACATTAAAACAAACAAAAAAAAAAACAGTAAAGTCGTCGAAGTCACGGAACTCATATTTTCAACAAATCGCTGGAAAACTGTTTCTTTTTTCATTATTTTCTGAGTGATTTTACATGAAAAGACTTGAATAGCAAAACGCGTCCGCTCTAAATTGCAGCGCATAATTTAAACACTACAGTATGTCGCAGATCTCGGCATTTCCGTGACCTTACCTGGAATACCAACGGCTGCCAGTACGGGATAGTAAATTGAGACGATATAATAAATCGCTGGGTATCCCATTTTCTGCCAGAAGCGTCGATCAATTGTGTGGAAAGTGCCAACTTGCGCAGATGCGGTGGTTCAGTGAGCCCTTATACAGCAGGAGGAATGTCCCTTAAGCCAATTAATGCGCCCTTAGCTACATTAGCTGCAGGACAGTGAACGAACAACCAGTGTTTGCTTCGGTCTCTTTTTACTCATCGTGACATTGGGTAACACACTGAACTCTTGGCGGTGCATGACAAACAATGGGTTTGATGTTTATTCAATGTATTTCAGAGGAGCCAGTGAAATAGCACAAGAAACTGGACCCATCCAGTCCGTGTCAAATTCTGCCTCGACTTCCGTACCGTTACATTCACGTACTTCCCCAAATTTGTCTTAAATGTTACATCAAGCCCACGTCCACCTCTTCCGTTGGCAGCTAGTTGCACACTCTCCCCACTCATTGAATAGAACACCCCCCATTAGTTTTCCCTTAAATATTTCAGTTTTCATCCTTAACCTATGAAGGATTGTCCCAGACTCACCCGAGGAGTGGCAAAAGCCTGATCCCATTTACAGCATCAATCCGTATGCCTCTATGAAACCTCCCCACATTCAAAACAAGGGGGTGGGGGAAGGCGATATCCTAACCTATTCAAACATTCTCTGTAAATCAGGTCTTCAAGTCTCAACAAAAACCTTGTAAACATTCTCACTCTCAGTGATATCTTTGTGCAGATAGTTGATCAGAATTCCACACAATACTCCAAAGTGAGGCCCATCAACGATATAATGCAACTTCAAAATAACATCCCAATCCTGAACGGAATAGTCTGATTGATCAATGCTAATGTGGCAAAACCCGCTTTACGACCCAACTGTCGCAAATAGTTTTACGACGCCACTGTCAATGAATAATGGATCTGTATTCAAAGACCCCTTTGTTCCACTGCACTGATCAGTGCCGTACTATTCGATGTGTGCGTCCTACCCTGGCTTGTCCTTCCAGTGCGCAACATCCCACACGTCTGAAATGACAGCTAAGCTGGCGGTGATCACTGCGGCACACTATTAGCGTCAGGTCTCCATTCCGTGTGACAACCATTCAATTCCACTCTCTGCCCTCTACCGCAAAGTCATGTTGACTCCGGTTTGCTACTTGCAACTGAATAAAAGCGACTGAACCTTCCGGACTGAAGTCCCGATTGTTTTTGTCAAAATCCTTGTTAATGTCCAAGTCAACAAGATCCAGTGACAATTCATCAGCTTTCCTGGTAACTCCCAGGAAAAGAAGTCTCTAAGATTGCTTAGATACAACTTACCACTCGCAAAACCACGTTGACTTTCAACAGTAATAGCATATCTATCAAAATACAGACCAGATATACTCTGTCCCTTCCAGTAACTAGACATAATTTAGCCACTGCTGCCGACACACTCACTGGGCTATAATTTGAGCTTTTCCTGAACAGAAAATTTGACAGTACCTATTCTCCAGTCACCTGGTATCTTAATCGTGATTAAGGTTCTTTTAAATATCTCAGCCGAGACCCCAGAAATTAGACGCCTCCCACAAGGTCCGTGTGGACACCTTTTCAAGGATCTGGAAATTAACACCCTAATTTGATTAAAGACAAATTTATCTATCTATCTATCAGTCTAACTATTAATCTGTCTATCTATCTAGCTCTCTATATCTCTGTCTATATAAATGTCAATCAATCTGTATATTTATCTATAAATCTATCTATCAATCTGTCTGTCTTTCTATTTATTCATCTATTGATCTATCTATCTCTCTGTCTGTCTACCTCATCTTCCTTCACGTTTTCTGCCAGAGCAACATCATGACAGCTTTTAAACCTGCTGATTTCCCTCCTGTGATCGATTGAACTTGGCCTGCTCCTCGAGTCTGATCCTTATTCCTGCTATCCAGCCGCATCTGCTGAACAAACGTCTCCATACCCATCGGAAGCAAAAGTTCTATAAGACTGTGAACCTGCATTTTGTTCTAATAGGAACACAGGAGAACTGTACTCTCAATGCCATGTCTGAACTGATTTGGCAATTTCAATCCTATCCAGTCCTTTACAGTATCGGAATCCTAGTCAAGAAGTAGAAAGTTGAAATCAACCAGGAACGCAATCTTAATATTTTTGTAATAACTTGACATTTCTGCATATTTCCTCCTCTCAGTTTCGCACCTCTTCAATGTAACGTCAGTAAGGTGATCATTACTTTTATCCTGTTCTCCTCATGCAGACTCATTAGAGGAGCCCTCCAGTCCGTCCTGTCTGAGCTCTATTGTGACGAATTCCATGCCTGGTAATGCCACCTTTTCACATTTAATAACCACCTCTCCTTTTTACCATTTTCAAAACAATTGAAACCGGGAACATCGGGCTGCCAGCGCCGTACCAGCCCGCATGCAATTGTTAACAGTGACTACAATATCACAACTCCACGTGCTGATCCATTTTCTAAGACATTGTGCCTTACCTAAAATACGCACTGCATTGAAATAACCGATTCAGGTTATTAGTCCATTCCTGCCCAACTTTTCGGCCATGCCTTTCAATGTAGGCTTAATATCTGCTTTCCCCACAACACTAGCTGACATGTCACACCAATTACCATTTCACCACAACTTTATTTTAAGCGTCTCGGAGCAGAAACACAAAACACAACGATTTTGGTGCCCATACAGTTGATGTGCAATCCTTCCCTATTATAAACGTCCGACCATCCGTGGCAGAGAGTCCAATGATCCAAATTCTGAAGTCCTCTCTCCTGCACCATCTCCTTCGCCACCTGCTGAACTGTGTCATGTTCATATTTCAAGCGTCAGTAGTACGTAGGGCGAGTAGCAATTGTGATATAAGACTATACGACCATAAGATATAGAAGCAGAAGCAGGCCGTTCGGCCCATCGAACCTGCTCCGCCAGTCAATCATGGGCTGATCGAATTCTTCCTGTCATTCCCACTCCCCTGCTTTCGCCCCTTACCCTTAGATGCTCTGGCAAATAAAGAACCTGTCTATCTCTGCCTTAAATGCACCCAATGACTTGGCCTCCACAGATGCTCGTGATAACGAATTCCACAGATTTACCACCCTCTGACTAAAGTAATTTTCTCCGCATCTGAGTTCTAAAAGGACGTCGTTCAATCTTAAAGTCGCGCCCTCTTGTCCTAGAATCCCCTACCATGGGAAATAACTTTGCCATATCTAATCTGTTCGGGCCTTTTAAGATTTGGAGTGTTACTATCAGATCCGCCCTCATTCTCCTGAACTCCAGGGAATGCAGCCCAAGAGCTGCCGGACATTGCTCATACGGTAACCCTTTCATTCCTGGACTGATCCTTGTGAATCTTCTCTGAAGCCTCTCCAATGTCAGTGAGTCCTCTCTGAAATAAGGAGTCCCAAAGTGCAGACGATACTCCGTGTGGCCTTGTAGAGCCTGAAAATCACATCCCTGCTGTTATGTTCTATCCCTCCAGAAATAAATGCCAACATTGCATTCGCCTTCTTCACGATCGACTCAACCTTGAGGTTAAACTTTAGGGCATCTTGCTCAAGGACTCCCAAGTCCCTTTGCATCTCTGCATTTTGAATTATTTCCCCATCTAAATAATAGTCTGCCCGTTTATTTCTTCCACCAAAGTGCATGGCCATACACTTTTCCAACACTGTACTTCATTTGCCACTTCTTTGCCATTCCCTTAAACTATCTAAGTCTCTCTATAGGCTCTCCTTGCTCAACACTACCCGCTCCTCCACCTATCGTCGGCAAATGTAACCACAGATCCATAAATACCGCAGTCCAAATCATTGACGTACATCGTAAAAAGCAGCGGTCCACGCACCGACTCCTGTGGAACTCCACTGGTAATCGGGAGCCAGACAGAAAAGAATCCCTTTATTCCCGCTCTCTATTTTCTGCTGGCTAGCCAATGCTCCTCATACTCTAGTAACTTCCCTGTAATTCCATGCTATCGGCGACCGTTATGTTCAGGTCCTTTAATTTATCACCTAAATACCGGAACTCATTTTGCAGGACATCATTACTCGCCCTGTCCATATAATTGATAAGCCCGAAGGTCACAATCTTGGCTGCTTGTCCCCCTCCTTTTCCCAACCCTCAGCATTAATAATGCTGTGACCTTTATCCGACATTTCACCCATCCTGCTACCTACTATCTTCCAATCTCGTTCTCGTCCACAGAAACTTCTGTCTATTCCTAAAACCAATGAATGTCCTATTATTACTATCTGTTTGTTTTCCATTCCCAGTCCAGTAGTGAGGACCAAGAAGATACGGACAAGGGAGGCACAGTAGTGCTTACGGGACTGTTGTTAATTGGACGGCATTCAGCGATTCACCTTCGAGTCTGGACTCCGCTGTCTGTGCTGATTGGAAATGACATCCCCACTCGCTGACAATCAGTTGTCACCGACTTGTCACCTGCGTGGATGAGTGTTTGCCTGTGAAGTCTCCCTGTGCACTCCCCAATCAAAATCCGTGGATGCACCGGGAGGTTGATGGACTTCTGAGGGCCGGATCTGCGGCATTGAAGTCTGGTGACCCAGGTCTGTACAGGAAAACCTGGTATGACCTGGGAGGTCTCTTTCAAGAGCTGAGAATCAGTTTCGAGGGAGTGTAGAGGCAATATCGGATGCACATCAACACCGGCGGGGTTCGCAGCTATTAGAACCCCACATCATGAACGACATGGATGCTGCACTTCCTTTCAAGCGGAACCGCTTAGAAATGAAGAACAAATCTTCATCTATGTGGGCAACAACACACACAAAATGCTGGTGGAACACAGCAGGCCAGGCAGCATCTACAGGGAGAAGCGCTGTCGACGTTTCGGGCCGAGACCCTTCATCAGGACTAACCGAAAGGATCATGAGAGTGTGTGATGGGACAGTGTGGAGGGAGCTTCACTCTGTAACTGATCCGGAGAATGATGGTACGGTGTGGAGGGAGCTGACCTGTGGATACGGCACAATATTGGGGGGCCGCATGGCCTGTTCCTGTGCTGTGCTGTCCGATGTTCTTTGGTGGTGACCCCCTGGGTAACCCAGAATCCCAGCCTCGCCCCTGCCGGGCCTCAGAAACACAGATAGCCTGCGGCACGATACAGGCCATTCGGCCCACAATGCTGTGCCGAATATGTCCTTACTTTATAGATTGTCTGGGGTTACCCATCGCCCTCTGTTTTTCTAAGCTCCATGTACCTATCCTGGAGTCTCTTAAAAGGCTTCTCTGTCACTGCATCGGCGTGCCGGGCCCGGGATAGATCTTCGGAACCTGCAAACTGCTCACTGGTGATCCATCGACCGATCTGCATCGATCACCATTCAGCTCATCGAGTCCCGGATCGCACTCAGCCACACACACCTGCCTTCTCAACACATCCTTTGATGCCCTGACCGATCGGGAGGCGGTCAAACCCCCGCTTTAAATGCACCCACGGATTTGGCCTGCACCGCAGTCTGCGGCAGAGCATTTCGCAGGTTTACTACTCTCCTCCTTGCCTCTGTTCCCCTTCCTGAAGTGAAATGGGCAGCTGAGGGATTAGGGCAGATGCACGACAGCGTGAGGAATTGTCTGGTCTATACACGGCGCAGCGGTGCCCTCTGTTGGCCAAGGCTGGGACTGCCGCCCGTGTTCACACGCTCCCTCTGAAAGAATCAGAATCAGGTTTATTATCACCGACATGTTAACTTAGCAGCAGCAGTTCAATATAGAAGAAAATAATAATAATAAATAAGTAGTTCAATTACAGTATACATATATCGAATAGATTAAAATCCTGCAAAAAAAAAAACAGAAATACCATATATTTTTAAAAAGTGAGGCAGTGTCCAAGGGCTCAATGTCCATTTGGGAATCTGATGGCAGAGGGGAAGAAGCTGTTCCTGAATCACTGAGTGTGTGCTTTCAGGCTTCTGTACCTCCTCCCTGATAGTAACACTGAGAAAAGAGCATGCCCTGGGTGCTGGAGGGTCCTTAATAATGGACGCTGCCTTTCTGAGACACCGCTCCTTGAAGATGTCCTGGGTACTTTGTAGGCTAGTGTCCAAGATGGAGCTCTTCACTCCACTCACTGATTTACGACTCTCCGCTCCATCTCTGCCCGCCTCCTCCTCTCTATCGTTTCACCCCATGTCCCTTAAATCCCACTTCCTCCGTCATCACTCACTTTTTTCCGACCCTCCCTCCCTCTCCCTGGCCCCCCCCTCTCTACCCCCTCACCTCATCTCCCTCAAATCGCACCTCGTCCCTCCACTCCACTCACATTTCCGACTCTCCCATCCCTCGAAAACCCCCTATTCCTCTCTATCCACCTTACCCCATCTTCCCCAAATCTCCTCCTCCCTCCACTGTACTCACTCATTTCTGACTCTCCCTTCCCTCTCCATCCCCCTCTTCCTCCCAATCCCTCTCAGCCCATCTCTCTCAAATCTCACCTCCTCCGTCTTCCCCCACTGTTTACTCATTTCCGACCCTTCCCTTTCTCTTCCTGTCACCCCTTCCTCTCTATCTCCCTCACCTCATCTCCCTCAAATCCCGCTCTCCTCATCCTTCCCCCAACTCCTTACTCACTTCGCACTCTCCGCTTCCCTCCCCCTGAAACCCCTCAGCGTCCCCATCTCCGTCACTCCGTTGAACTATAACTTACGGAAGTTCAGAATTAAGTTAAATTAGCAGTACAAAAAAAAAAGCGTGGATCTGTTCACGGGTTCAGAAATCGGACGGCGGAGGGGAAGAGGCTGTTCCTGAATCGCCGAGTGTGTGCCTTCAGGCTTCTGTACCTCCTCCCTGATGGTAGCAATGATAAGAGGGCATGTCCTGTGAGATGGGGGTCCTTAATGAAGGGCGCCTGCTTTTAACGGTGTCCCGGGCGCTGGAGAGAGTACCGCCCCCTGGTGGAGCGGGCTGGGTTGCAGCTTCCTGCGGCTTTTCCCGATCCTGTGCAGTGGAGCCCCCCTCCATTTCTGTCCGGGATGCTCTCCACCTTGCCGGTTTTCCCCTTCCTGAAGCGAGATGGGCAGATGAGGAATTAGGGCAGATGCACGACAGCGTGAGGAATTGTCTGGTCTTGTACCTCGGTAGACGGATTAAAACCCAGACTGATTTCCAAGCGCCCCGCCCCGTCCGGTGAAATACACGGCGCGCCAGCGACCTCTGCTGGCCAAGGCTGGGACTGCTGCCCGTGTTCACACGCTCCCTCTGTCAGAATCAGAATCAGGTTTATTATCACCGGCATGTTAACTTAGCAGCAGCAGTTCAATATAGAAGAAATAAATAATGATAAATAATCAATTCAATTGCAGTATACGTATATTGAATAGATTAATATCGTGCAAAACAACCGGAAACACTATATATTTTAAAAAGTGATGTAGTGTCCAAGGGCTCAAAGTCCATTTAGGAATCGGATGGCAGAGGGGAAGAGGCTGTTCCTGAATCACTGAGTGTGTGCCTTCAGGTTTCTGTACCTCCTACCTGATGGTAACAGTGAGAAAAGGGCATACCCTGGGTGCTGGAGGGTCCTTAATAATAGACGCTGCCTTTCTGAGACACCACTCCCTGAAGATGTCCTGGGTACTTTGTAGGCTAGTACCCGAGATGGAGCTGAATAGATTTACAACCCTCTGCAGCTTTTTTTTCCTGTGCAGTAGCCCATCCACCCCAGACAGTGATGCAGACCGTCAGAATGCTCTCCACAGTTGATCTAAAGAAGTTTTGTGCATTTGTTGACATGCCAAATTTCTTCAAACTCTTTATAAAGTATAGCCACTGTCTTGCCTTCTTTAAAACTGCATCGATACGTTGGGACCAGGTTAGATCCTCCGAGATCTTGACACCCAGGAACTCGAAGCTGCTCACGCTCTCCACTTCTGATCCCTCTATGAGGATTGGTATGTGTTCCTTCATCTTACCCTTCCTGAAGTCCACAATCAGCTCTTTCGTCTTCCTGACGTTGAGTGCCGGGTTGTTGCTGCGGCACCACTCCACTAGTTGGCATATCTCACTACTCTACACCCTCTCGTCACCACCTGAGATTCTACCAACAATATCATCAGCAAATCTGTAGATGGTATTTGAGCTCTGCCTAGCCGCACAGTCAAGGGTATAGAGAGAGTAGAGCAGTGGGCTAAGCACACACCCCTGAGGTGCGCCAGTGTTGATCGTCAGCGAGGAGGAGATGTTATCACCGATCCACACAGATTGTGGTCTTCCGGTTAGGAAGTCGAGGATCCAATTGCAGAGGGAGGTACAGAGGCCCAGGTTCTGCAACGTCTCCATCAGGATGGTGTTGAACGCTGAGCTGTAGACGACGAACCGGCCCTGTTGCTGTTGGAATGGGTTAAAAATTGTCCCACGTTCCTCTCCCAGTGGAGGGGAAATACAGAAATCGGAGGTGCGGAGGGCCTCGTGCCGGATCCCCTAAAGGTTAACTCGCAGGGTTGAGTCGTTGGCGGTGAAGGCAAATGGAATATGAACGTTCATTTCCAGAGCACTGGAATATAAGGCAAGGGTGTGATCACAGACACGGGAAACCCAGACACAGACATGTTGGAAATCCAAAGAAACACGCAGTCAAAATGCCGGAGGGACACAGCAGGCCAGGCAGCATCCCTGGGAAAGAGGAGACAGTCGATGTTTTGGGGGCCGAGACCTTGCATCGGGACTGCGTGGGGAGGGAGCTTTCAGAGTTAGAAGGTGTGGGGTGAGGTGAGGAAGAATTTGCAGGTGACTGGTGAACCCGGGAGAGGGTGAAGTAAAGAGCTGGGAAGTTGATTGGTGAAAGAGATACAGGGGCTGGAGAAGGGGCTGATCCGATTGGTGAAAGAAATACAGGGCTGGAGTTGGGGTGATCTGATTGGTGAAAGAGATTAAGGGGCTGGTTAAGGGGAAATCTGCTTGGTGAAAGAGATAAAGGGCTGGAGAAGGGGGGATCTGATTGGCGAAATAGATAAAGGGCTGGAGAAGGGGGGATCTGATTGGTGAAAGAGATAAAGGGCAGGAGAAGGGGGAATCTGATTGGCGAAATAGATAAAGGGCTGGAGAAGGGGGGATCTGATTGGCGAAATAGATAAAGGGCTGGAGAAGGGGGGATCTGATTGGTGAAAGAGATAAAGGGCAGGAGAAGGGGGAATCTGATTGGCGAAATAGATAAAGGGCTGGAGAAGGGGGGATCTGATTGGCGAAATAGATAAAGGGCTGGAGAAGGGGGGATCTGATTGGTGAAAGAGATAAAGGGCAGGAGAAGGGGGAATCTGATTGCTGAAAGAGATTAAGGCGATGGTTAAGGGGAAATCAGAACGGTGAAAGAGATAAAGGGCTGGAGAAGGGGGATCTGATTGGTGAAAGAGATAAAGGGCTGGAGAAGGGGGGATCTGATTGCTGAAAGAGATTAAGGAGATGGTTAAGGGGAAATCAGAACGGTGAAAGAGATACAGGGGCTGGAGAAGGGGCTGATCCGATTGGTGAAAGAAATACAGGGCTGGAGTTGGGGTGATCTGATTGGTGAAAGAAATACAGGGCTGGAGTTGGGGTGATCTGATTGGTGAAAGAGATTAAGGGCTGGTGAAGAAGGGATCTGATTGGTGAAAGAGATAAAGGGCTGGAGAAGGGGGGATCTGATTTGTGAAAGAGGTAAAGGACTGGAGAAGGGGGGATCTGATTGGTGAAATAGATAAAGGGCTGGAGAAGGGGGTGATCTGATTGGTGAAAGAGGTAAAGGACTGGAGAAGGGGGGATCTGATTGGTGAAAGAGATAAAGGACTGGAGAAGGGGGGATCTGATTGGTGAAAGAGATAAAGGTTTGGAGAAGGGGGGATCTGATTGGTGAAAGAGATAAAGGGCTGGAGAAGGGGGGATCTGATTGGTGAAAGAGGTAAAGGACTGGAGAAGGGGGGATCTGATTGGTGAAAGAGATAAAGGACTGGAGAAGGGGGGATCTGATTGGTGAAAGAGATAAAGGGCTGGAGAAGGGGGTGATCTGATTGGTGAAAGAGATTAAGGAGATGGTTAAGGGGAAATCTGATTGGTGAAAGAGATAAAGGGCTGGAGAAGGGGGGATCTGATTGGTGAAAGAGATAATGGGCTGGAGAATGGGGGATCTGATTGGTGAAAGAGATAAAGGGCAGGAAAAGGGGGGATCTGATTGGTGAAAGAGATAAAGGGCAGGAGAAGGGGGGATCTGATTGGTGAAATAGATAAAGGGCTGGAGAAGGGGGGATCTGATTGGTGAAAGAGATAAAGGACTGGAGAAGGGGGGATCTGATTGGTGAAATAGATAAAGGGCTGGAGAAGGGGGGATCTGATTGGCGAAAGAAATACAGGACTGGAGAAGGGGGTGATCTAATTGCTGAAAGAGATTAAGGAGATGGTTAAGGGGAAATCAGATTGGTGAAAGAGATAAAGGGTTGGAGAAGGGGGGATCTGATTGGTGAAAGAGATAAAGGGCTGGAGAAGGGGGGATCTGATTGGTGAAAGAGGTAAAGGACTGGAGAAGGGGGGATCTGATTGGCGAAAGAAATACAGGACTGGAGAAGGGGGTGAACTGATTGCTGAAAGAGATAAAGGAGATGGTTAAGGGGAAATCATATTTTTGAAAGAGATAAAGGGTTGGAGAAGGGGGGATCTGATTGGTGAAAGAGATAAAGGGCTGGAGGAGGGGGAATCTGATTGGCGAAAGAAATACAGGACTGGAGAAGGGGGTGATCTGATTGCTGAAAGAGATTAAGGAGATGGTTAAGGGGAAATCAGATTGGTGAAAGAGATAAAGGGTTGGAGAAGGGGGTATCTGATTGGTGAAAGAGATAAAGGACTGGAGAAGGGGGGATCTGATTGGTGAAATAGATAAAGGGCTGGAGAAGGGGGATCTGATTGCTGAAAGAGATTAAGGAGATGGTTAAGGGGAAATCAGATTGCTGAAAGAGATAAAGGGTTGGAGAAGGGGGGATCTGATTGGTGAAAGAGATAAATGGCTGGAGAAGGGGGGATCTGATTGGTGAAATAGATAAAGGGCTGGAGAAGGGGGGATCTGATTGGTGAAAGAGATAAAGGACTGGAGAAGGGGGGATCTGATTGGTGAAAGAGATAAAGGGCTGGAGAAGGGGGGATCTGATTGGCGAAATAGATAAAGGGCTGGAGAAGGGTGTGATCGGATTGGTGAAAGAGATAAAGGGCTGGAGAAGGGGGAATCTGATTGGCGAAATAGATAAAGGGCTGGAGAAGGGAGTGATCGGATTGGTGAAAGCGATTAAGGAGATGGTTAAGGGGAAATCTGATTGGTGAAAGAGATAAAGGGCTGGAGAAGGGGGGATCTGATTGGTGAAAGAAATACAGGACTGGAGAAGGGAGTGATCTGACTGGTGAAAGAGATAAAGGGCTGGAGAAAGGGGATCTGATTGGTGAAAGAGATAAAGTGCTGGCGAAGGGGGAATCATATTGGCGAAAGAGATAAAGGGCTGGTGAAGGGGGGATCTGATTGGTGAAAGAGATAAAGGGCAGGAGAAGGGGGTGATCTGATTGGTGAAAGAGATTAAGGAGATGGTTAAGGGGAAATCTGATTGGTGAAAGAGATAAAGGGCTGGAGAAGGGGGGATCTGATTGGTGAAAGAGATAAAGGGCTGGAGAATGGGGATCTGATTGGTGAAAGAGATAAAGGGCAGGAGAAGGGGGGATCTGATTGGTGAAAGAGATAAAGGGCAGGAGAAGGGGGGATCTGATTGGTGAAATAGATAAAGGGCTGGAGAAGGGGGGATCTGATTGGTGAAAGAGATAAAGGACTGGAGAAGGGGGGATCTGATTGGTGAAATAGATAAAGGGCTGGAGAAGGGGGGATCTGATTGGCGAAAGAAATACAGGACTGGAGAAGGGGGTGATCTGATTGCTGAAAGAGATTAAGGAGATGGTTAAGGGGAAATCAGATTGGTGAAAGAGATAAAGGGTTGGAAAAGGAGGGATCTGTTTGGCGAAATAGATAAAGGGCTGGTGAAGGGGGTGATCGGATTGGTGAAAGAGATGAAGGAGATGGTTAAGGGGAAATCTGATTGGAGAAAGAGATAAAGGGCTGGAGAAGGGGGATCTGATTGGTGAAAGAGATAAAGGGCTGGAGAAGGGGGTGATCTGATTGGTGAAAGAGATTAAGGAGATGGTTAAGGGGAAATCTGATTGGTGAAAGAGATAAAGGGCTGGAGAAGGGGGGATCTGATTGGTGAAAGAGATAAAGGGCTGGAGAATGGGGGATCTGATTGGTGAAAGAGATAAAGGGCAGGAGAAGGGGGGATCTGATTGGTGAAAGAGATAAAGGGCAAGAGAAGTGGGGATCTGATTGGTGAAATAGATAAAGGGCTGGAGAAGGGGGGATCTGATTGGCGAAATAGATAAAGGGCTGGAGAAGGGGGGATCTGATTGGCGAAAGAAATACAGGACTGGAGAAGGGGGTGAACTGATTGCTGAAAGAGATAAAGGAGATGGTTAAGGGGAAATCATATTTTTGAAAGAGATAAAGGGTTGGAGAAGGGGGGATCTGATTGGTGAAAGAGATGAAGGGCTGGAGAAGGGGGAATCTGATTGGCGAAAGAAATACAGGACTGGAGAAGGGGGTGATCTGATTGCTGAAAGAGATTAAGGAGATGGTTAAGGGGAAATCAGATTGGTGAAAGAGATAAAGGGTTGGAGAAGGGGGGATCTGATTGGTGAAAGAGATAAAGGGCTGGAGAAGGGGGAATCTGATTGGCGAAATAGATAAAGGGCTGGAGAAGGGGGTGATCGGATTGGTGAAAGAGATGAAGGAGATGGTTAAGGGGAAATCTGATTGGAGAAAGAGATAAAGGGTTGGAGAAGGGGGGATCTGATTGGAGAAAGAGATAAAGGACTGGAGAAGGGGGGATCTGATTGGTGAAATAGATAAAGGGCTGGAGAAGGGAGTGATCGGATTGGTGAAAGAGATTAAGGAGATGGTTAAGGGGAAATCTGATTGGTGAAAGAGATAAAGGGCTGGAGAAGGGGGGATCTGATTGGTGAAAGAAATACAGGACTGGAGAAGGGGGTGATCTGATTGGTGAAAGAGATAAAGGACTGGAGAAAGGGGATCTGATTGGTGAAAGAGATAAAGTGCTGGAGAAGGGGGAATCAGATTGGCGAAAGAGATAAAGGGCTGGTGAAGGGGGGATCTGATTGGTGAAAGAGTTAAAGGGCAGGAGAAGGGGGGATCTGATTGGTGAAAGAGATAAAGGGCTGGAGAAGGGGGTGATCTGATTGGTGAAAGAGATTAAGGAGATGGTTAAGGGGAAATCTGATTGGTGAAAGAGATAAAGGGCTGGAGAAGGGGTTATCTGATTGGTGAAAGAGATAAAGGGCTGGAGAATGGGGGATCTGATTGGTGAAAGAGATAAAGGGCAGGAGAAGGGGGGATCTGATTGGTGAAAGAGATAAAGGGCAGAAGAAGGGGGGATCTGATTGGTGAAATAGATAAAGGGCTGGAGAAGGGGGGATCTGATTGGTGAAAGAGATAAAGGACTGGAGAAGGGGGGATCTGATTGGTGAAATAGATAAAGGGCTGGAGAAGGGGGGATCTGATTGGCGAAAGAAATACAGGACTGGAGAAGGGGGTGATCTGATTGCTGAAAGAGATTAAGGAGATGGTTAAGGGGAAATCAGATTGGTGAAAGAGATAAAGGGTTGGAAAAGGGGGGATCTGATTGGCGAAATAGATAAAGGGCTGGAGAAGGGGGTGATCGGATTGGTGAAAGAGATGAAGGAGATGGTTAAGGGGAAATCTGATTGGAGAAAGAGATAAAGGGCTGGAGAAGGGGGATCTGATTGGTGAAAGAGATAAAGGGCTGGAGAAGGGGGTGATCTGATTGGTGAAAGACATTAAGGAGATGGTTAAGGGGAAATCTGATTGGTGAAAGAGATAAAGGGCTGGAGAAGGGGGGATCTGATTGGTGAAAGAGATAAAGGGCTGGAGAATGGGGGATCTGATTGGTGAAAGAGATAAAGGGCAGGAGAAGAGGGGATCTGATTGGTGAAAGAGATAAAGGAGATGGTTAAGGGGAAATCAGATTGGTGAAAGAGATAAAGGGTTGGAGAAGGGGGGATCTGATTGGTGAAAGAGATAAAGGGCTGGAGAAGGGGGGATCTGATTGGTGAAAGAGGTAAAGGACTGGAGAAGGGGGGATCTGATTGGCGAAAGAAATACAGGACTGGAGAAGGGGGTGAACTGATTGCTGAAAGAGATAAAGGAGATGGTTAAGGGGAAATCATATTTTTGAAAGAGATAAAGGGTTGGAGAAGGGGGGATCTGATTGGTGAAAGAGATAAAGGGCTGGAGAAGGGGGAATCTGATTGGCGAAAGAAATACAGGACTGGAGAAGGGGGTGATCTGATTGCTGAAAGAGATTAAGGGTTGGAGAAGGGGGTATCTGATTGGTGAAAGAGATAAAGGACTGGAGAAGGGGGGATCTGATTGGTGAAATAGATAAAGGGCTGGAGAAGGGGGATCTGATTGCTGAAAGAGATTAAGGAGATGGTTAAGGGGAAATCAGATTGCTGAAAGAGATAAAGGGTTGGAGAAGGGGGGATCTGATTGGTGAAAGAGATAAATGGCTGGAGAAGGGGGGATCTGATTGGTGAAATAGATAAAGGGCTGGAGAAGGGGGGATCTGATTGGTGAAAGAGATAAAGGGCTGGAGAAGGGGGGATCTGATTGGTGAAAGAAATACAGGACTGGAGAAGGGAGTGATCTGATTGGTGAAAGAGATAAAGGGCTGGAGAAAGGGGATCTGATTGGTGAAAGAGATAAAGTGCTGGCGAAGGGGGAATCATATTGGCGAAAGAGATAAAGGGCTGGTGAAGGGGGGATCTGATTGGTGAAAGAGATAAAGGGCAGGAGAAGGGGGTGATCTGATTGGTGAAAGAGATTAAGGAGATGGTTAAGGGGAAATCTGATTGGTGAAAGAGATAAAGGGCTGGAGAAGGGGGGATCTGATTGGTGAAAGAGATAAAGGGCTGGAGAATGGGGATCTGATTGGTGAAAGAGATAAAGGGCAGGAGAAGGGGGGATCTGATTGGTGAAAGAGATAAAGGCAGGAGAAGGGGGGATCTGATTGGTGAAATAGATAAAGGGCTGGAGAAGGGGGGATCTGATTGGTGAAAGAGATAAAGGACTGGAGAAGGGGTGATCTGATTGGTGAAATAGATAAAGGGCTGGAGAAGGGGGGATCTGATTGGCGAAAGAAATACAGGACTGGAGAAGGGGGTGATCTGATTGCTGAAAGAGATTAAGGAGATGGTTAAGGGGAAATCAGATTGGTGAAAGAGATAAAGGGTTGGAAAAGGGGGGATCTGATTGGCGAAATAGATAAAGGGCTGGTGAAGGGGGTGATCGGATTGGTGAAAGAGATGAAGGAGATGGTTAAGGGGAAATCTGATTGGAGAAAGAGATAAAGGGCTGGAGAAGGGGGATCTGATTGGTGAAAGAGATAAAGGGCTGGAGAAGGGGGTGATCTGATTGGTGAAAGAGATTAAGGAGATGGTTAAGGGGAAATCTGATTGGTGAAAGAGATAAAGGGCTGGAGAAGGGGGGATCTGATTGGTGAAAGAGATAAAGGGCTGGAGAATGGGGGATCTGATTGGTGAAAGAGATAAAGGGCAGGAGAAGGGGGGATCTGATTGGTGAAAGAGATAAAGGGCAAGAGAAGTGGGGATCTGATTGGTGAAATAGATAAAGGGCTGGAGAAGGGGGGATCTGATTGGCGAAATAGATAAAGGGCTGGAGAAGGGGGGATCTGATTGGCGAAAGAAATACAGGACTGGAGAAGGGGGTGAACTGATTGCTGAAATAGATAAAGGGCTGGAGAAGGGGGTGATCGGATTGGTGAAAGAGATGAAGGAGATGGTTAAGGGGAAATCTGATTGGAGAAAGAGATAAAGGGCTGGAGAAGGGGGGATCTGATTGGTGAAATAGATAAAGGGCTGGAGAAGGGAGTGATCGGATTGGTGAAAGAGATTAAGGAGATGGTTAAGGGGAAATCTGATTGGTGAAAGAGATAAAGGGCTGGAGAAGGGGGGATCTGATTGGTGAAAGAAATACAGGACTGGAGAAGGGGGTGATCTGATTGGTGAAAGAGATAAAGGACTGGAGAAAGGGTATCTGATTGGTGAAAGAGATAAAGTGCTGGAGAAGGGGGAATCAGATTGGCGAAAGAGATAAAGGGCTGGTGAAGGGGGGATCTGATTGGTGAAAGAGTTAAAGGGCAGGAGAAGGGGGGATCTGATTGGTGAAAGAGATAAAGGGCTGGAGAAGGGGGTGATCTGATTGGTGAAAGAGATTAAGGAGATGGTTAAGGGGAAATCTGATTGGTGAAAGAGATAAAGGGCTGGAGAAGGGGTTATCTGATTGGTGAAAGAGATTAAGGGCAGGAGAAGGGGGGATCTGATTGGTGAAAGAGATAAAGGGCAGAAGAAGGGGGGATCTGATTGGTGAAATAGATAAAGGGCTGGAGAAGGGGGGATCTGATTGGTGAAAGAGATAAAGGACTGGAGAAGGGGGGATCTGATTGGCAAAATAGATAAAGGGCTGGAGAAGGGGGGATCTGATTGGCGAAAGAAATACAGGACTGGAGAAGGGGGTGAACTGATTGCTGAAAGAGATAAAGGAGATGGTTAAGGGGAAATCATATTTTTGAAAGAGATAAAGGGTTGGAGAAGGGGGGATCTGATTGGTGAAAGAGATGAAGGGCTGGAGAAGGGGGAATCTGATTGGCGAAAGAAATACAGGACTGGAGAAGGGGGTGATCTGATTGCTGAAAGAGATGAAGGAGATGGTTAAGGGGAAATCTGTTTGGAGAAAGAGATAAAGGGCTGGAAAAGGGGGGATCTGATTGGTGAAAGAGATAAAGGGCTGGAGAATGGGGGATCTGATTGGTGAAAGAGATAAAGGGCAGGAGAAGGGGGGATTTGATTGGTGAAAGAGATAAAGGGCAGGAGAAGTGGGGATCTGATTGGTGAAATAGATAAAGGGCTGGAGAAGGGGGGATCTGATTTGCGAAATAGATAAAGGGCTGGAGAAGGGGGGATCTGATTGGCGAAAGAAATACAGGACTGGAGAAGGGGGTGATCTGATTGCTGAAAGAGATTAATGAGATGGTTAAGGGGAAATCAGATTGGTGAAAGAGATAAAGGGTTGGAGAAGGGGGGATCTGATTGGTGAAAGAGATAAAGGACTGGAGAAGGGGGGATCTGATTGGTGAAATAGATAAAGGGCTGGAGAAGGGGGGATCTGATTGGTGAAAGAAATACAGGACTGGAGAAGGGGGGATCTGATTGGCGAAAGAAATACAGGACTGGAGAAGGGGGTGATCGGATTGGTGAAAGAGATTAAGGAGATGGTTAAGGGGAAATCTGATTGGTGAAAGAGATAAAGGGCAGGAGAAGTGGGGATCTGATTGGTGAAAGAGATAAAGGGCTGGAGAATGGGGATCTGATTGGTGAAAGAGATAAAGGGCAGGAGAAGGGGGTATCTGATTGGTGAAAGAGATAAATGGCAGGAGAAGGGGGGATCTGATTGGTGAAAGAGATTAAGGAGATGGTTAAGGGGGAATCTGATTGGTGAAAGAGATAAAGGGCTGGAGAAGGGGGGATCTGATTGGTGAAAGAAATACAGGACTGGAGAAGGGTTGTGATCTGATTGGTGAAAGAGATAAAGGGCTGGAGAAGGGGGATCTGATTGGTGAAAGAGATAAAGGGCTGGAGAAGGGGGAATCTGATTGGCGAAAGAGATAAAGGGCTGGAGAAGGGGTTGATCTGATTGGTGAAAGAGATAAAGGGCTGGAGAAGGGGGAATCTGATTGGCGAAATAGATAAAGGGCTGGAGAAGGGGGTGATCGGATTGGTGAAAGAGATGAAGGAGATGGTTAAGGGGAAATCTGATTGGAGAAAGAGATAAAGGGCAGGAGAAGGGGGGATCTGATTGGTGAAATAGATAAAGGGCTGGAGAAGGGAGTGATCGGATTGGTGAAAGAGATTAAGGAGATGGTTAAGGGGAAATCTGATTGGTGAAAGAGATAAAGGGCTGGAGAAGGGGGGATCTGATTGGTGAAAGAAATACAGGACTGGAGAAGGGGGTGATCTGATTGGTGAAAGAGATAAAGGACTGGAGAAAGGGGATCTGATTGGTGAAAGAGATAAAGGGCTGGTGAAGGGGGGATCTGATTGGTGAAAGAGTTAAAGGGCAGGAGAAGGGGGGATCTGATTGGTGAAAGAGATAAAGGGCTGGAGAAGGGGGTGATCTGATTGGTGAAAGAGATTAAGGAGATGGTTAAGGGGAAATCTGATTGGTGAAAGAGATAAAGGGCTGGAGAAGGGGTTATCTGATTGGTGAAAGAGATAAAGGGCTGGAGAATGGGGGATCTGATTGGTGAAAGAGATAAAGGGCAGGAGAAGGGGGGATCTGATTGGTGAAAGAGATAAAGGGCAGAAGAAGGGGGGATCTGATTGGTGAAATAGATAAAGGGCTGGAGAAGGGGGGATCTGATTGGTGAAAGAGATAAAGGACTGGAGAAGGGGGGATCTGATTGGTGAAATAGATAAAGGGCTGGAGAAGGGGGGATCTGATTGGCGAAAGAAATACAGGACTGGAGAAGGGGGTGATCTGATTGCTGAAAGAGATTAAGGAGATGGTTAAGGGGAAATCAGATTGGTGAAAGAGATAAAGGGTTGGAAAAGGGGGGATCTGATTGGCGAAATAGATAAAGGGCTGGAGAAGGGGGTGAACGGATTGGTGAAAGAGATGAAGGAGATGGTTAAGGGGAAATCTGATTGGAGAAAGAGATAAAGGGCTGGAGAAGGGGGATCTGATTGGTGAAAGAGATAAAGGGCTGGAGAAGGGGGTGATCTGATTGGTGAAAGACATTAAGGAGATGGTTAAGGGGAAATCTGATTGGTGAAAGAGATAAAGGGCTGGAGAAGGGGGGATCTGATTGGTGAAAGAGATAAAGGGCTGGAGAATGGGGGATCTGATTGGTGAAAGAGATAAAGGGCAGGAGAAGGGGGGATCTGATTGGTGAAAGAGATAAAGGGCAGGAGAAGTGGGGATCTGATTGGTGAAATAGATAAAGGGCTGGAGAAGGGGGGATCTGATTGGCAAAATAGATAAAGGGCTGGAGAAGGGGGGATCTGATTGGCGAAAGAAATACAGGACTGGAGAAGGGGGTGAACTGATTGCTGAAAGAGATAAAGGAGACGGTTAAGGGGAAATCATATTTTTGAAAGAGATAAAGGGTTGGAGAAGGGGGGATCTGATTGGTGAAAGAGATGAAGGGCTGGAGAAGGGGGAATCTGATTGGCGAAAGAAATACAGGACTGGAGAAGGGGGTGATCTGATTGCTGAAAGAGATGAAGGAGATGGTTAAGGGGAAATCTGTTTGGAGAAAGAGATAAAGGGCTGGAGAAGGGGGGATCTGATTGGTGAAAGAGATAAAGGGCTGGAGAATGGGGGATCTGATTGGTGAAAGAGATAAAGGGCAGGAGAAGGGGGGATCTGATTGGTGAAAGAGATAAAGGGCAGGAGAAGTGGGGATCTGATTGGTGAAATAGATAAAGGGCTGGAGAAGGGGGGATCTGTTTTGCGAAATAGATAAAGGGCTGGAGAAGGGGGGATCTGATTGGCGAAAGAAATACAGGACTGGAGAAGGGGGTGATCTGATTGCTGAAAGAGATTAATGAGATGGTTAAGGGGAAATCAGATTGGTGAAAGAGATAAAGGGTTGGAGAAGGGGGGATCTGATTGGTGAAAGAGATAAAGGACTGGAGAAGGGGGGATCTGATTGGTGAAATAGATAAAGGGCTGGAGAAGGGGGGATCTGATTGGTGAAAGAAATACAGGACTGGAGAAGGGGGGATCTGATTGGCGAAAGAAATACAGGACTGGAGAAGGGGGTGATCGGATTGGTGAAAGAGATTAAGGAGATGGTTAAGGGGAAATCTGATTGGTGAAAGAGATAAAGGGCAGGAGAAGTGGGGATCTGATTGGTGAAAGAGATAAAGGGCTGGAGAATGGGGATCTGATTGGTGAAAGAGATAAAGGGCAGGAGAAGGGGGTATCTGATTGGTGAAAGAGATAAAGGGCAGGAGAAGGGGGGATCTGACTGGTGAAAGAGATTAAGGAGATGGTTAAGGGGGAATCTGATTGGTGAAAGAGATAAAGGGCTGGAGAAGGGGGGATCTGATTGGTGAAAGAAATACAGGACTGGAGAAGGGTTGTGATCTGATTGGTGAAAGAGATAAAGGGCTGGAGAAGGGGGATCTGATTGGTGAAAGAGATAAAGGGCTGGAGAAGGGGGAATCTGATTGGCGAAAGAGATAAAGGGCTGGAGAAGGGGGGATCTGATTGGTGAAAGAGATAAAGGGCAGGAGAAGGGGGATCTGATTGGTGAAAGAGATAAAGAGCTGGAGAAGGGGGTGATCTGATTGGTGAAAGAGATTAAGGAGATGGTTAAGGGGGAATCTGATGGGTGAAAGAGATAAAGGGCTGGAGAAATGGGGTCTGATTGGCGAAATTGATTATGGGCTGGAGAAGGGGGAATCTGATTGGTGAAAGCAATAAAGGGCTGGAGAAGGGGGGATCTGATTGATGAAAGAGATTAAGGAGATGGTTAAGGGGGAATCTGATTGGTGAAAGAGATAAAGGGCTGGAGAAGGGGGGATCTGATTGGTGAAAGAGATAAAGGGCAGGAGAAGGAGGGATCTGATTGGTGAAAGAGATTAAGGAGATGGTTAAGGGGGAATCTGATTGGTGAAAGAGATAAAGGGCTGGAGAAGGGGGGATCTGATTTGTGAAAGAAATACAGGACTGGAGAAGGGGTTGATCTGATTGGTGAAAGAGATAAAGGGCTGGAGAAGGGGGATCTGATTGGTGAAAGAGATAAAGGGCTGGAGAAGGGGGAATCTGATTGGCGAAATAGATAAAGGGCTGGAGAAGGGGGTGATCGGATTGGTGAAAGAGATGAAGGAGATGGGTAAGGGGAAATCTGATTGGAGAAAGAGATAAAGGGCTGGAGAAGGGGGGATCTGATTGGTGAAAGAGATAAAGGGCTGGAGAATGGGGGATCTGATTGGTGAAAGAGATAAAGGGCAGGAGAAGGGGGGATCTAATTGGTGAAAGAGATAAAGGGCAGGAGAAGTGGGGATCTGATTGGTGAAATAGATAAAGGGCTGGAGAAGGGGGGATCTGATTTGCGAAATAGATAAAGGGCTGGAGAAGGGGGGATCTGATTGGCGAAAGAAATACAGGACTGGAGAAGGGGGTGATCTGATTGCTGAAAGAGATTAATGAGATGGTTAAGGGGAAATCAGATTGGTGAAAGAGATAAAGGGTTGGAGAAGGGGGGATCTGATTGGTGAAAGAGATAAAGGACTGGAGAAGGGGGGATCTGATTGGTGAAATAGATAAAGGGCTGGAGAAGGGGGGATCTGATTGGTGAAAGAAATACAGGACTGGAGAAGGGGGGATCTGATTGGCGAAAGAAATACAGGACTGGAGAAGGGGGTGATCGGATTGGTGAAAGAGATTAAGGAGATGTTTAAGGGGAAATCTGATTGGTGAAAGAGATAAAGGGCAGGAGAAGTGGGGATCTGATTGGTGAAAGAGATAAAGGGCTGGAGAATGGGGATCTGATTGGTGAAAGAGATAAAGGGCAGGAGAAGGGGGTATCTGATTGGTGAAAGAGATAAAGGGCAGGAGAAGGGGGGATCTGATTGGTGAAAGAGATTAAGGAGATGGTTAAGGGGGAATCTGATTGGTGAAAGAGATAAAGGGCTGGAGAAGGGGGGATCTGATTGGTGAAAGAAATACAGGACTGGAGAAGGGTTGTGATCTGATTGGTGAAAGAGATAAAGGGCTGGAGAAGGGGGATCTGATTGGTGAAAGAGATAAAGGGCTGGAGAAGGGGGAATCTGATTGGCGAAAGAGATAAAGGGCTGGAGAAGGGGGGATCTGATTGGTGAAAGAGATAAAGGGCAGGAGAAGGGGGATCTGATTGGTGAAAGAGATAAAGAGCTGGAGAAGTGGGTGATCTGATTGGTGAAAGAGATTAAGGAGATGGTTAAGGGGGAATCTGATGGGTGAAAGAGATAAAGGGCTGGAGAAATGGGGTCTGATTGGCGAAATTGATTATGGGCTGGAGAAGGGGGAATCTGATTGGTGAAAGCGATAAAGGGCTGGAGAAGGGGGGATCTGATTGTTGAAAGAGATTAAGGAGATGGTTAAGGGGGAATCTGATTGGTGAAAGAGATAAAGGGCTGGAGAAGGGGGGATCTGATTGGTGAAAGAGATAAAGGGCAGGAGAAGGAGGGATCTGATTGGTGAAAGAGATTAAGGAGATGGTTAAGGGGGAATCTGATTGGTGAAAGAGATAAAGGGCTGGAGAAGGGGGGGGATCTGATTTGTGAAAGAAATACAGGACTGGAGAAGGGGTTGATCTGATTGGTGAAAGAGATAAAGGGCTGGAGAAGGGGGATCTGATTGGTGAAAGAGATAAAGGGCTGGTGAAGGGGGATCTGATTGGTGAAAGAGATTGTTAAGGGGGAATATGATTGGTGAAAGAGATAAAGGGCTGGAGAAGGGGGAATCTGTTTGGCGAAAGAGATAAAGGTCTGGAGAAGGGGGGATCTGATTGGTGAAAGAGATTAAGGAGATGGTTAGGGGGAATCTGATTGGTGAAAGAGATAAAGGGCTGGTGAAGGGGGGATCTGATTGGTGAAAGAGATTGTTAAGGGGGAATATGATTGGTGAAAGAGATAAAGGGCTGGAGAAGGGGGAATCTGTTTGGCGAAAGAGATAAAGGGCTGGAGAAGGGGGGATCTGATTGGTGAAAGAGATTAAGGAGATGGTTAGGGGGAATCTGATTGGTGAAAGAGATGAAGGAGATGGTTAAGGGGGTTAAGATTATTAACCGATCGGACACGCTGGAGGCAGGAATCATGTTCCCGCTGATGGGTGAGTGCAGATCCAGAGGCCACAGTTTAAGAATAAGGGTTAGGCCATTTAGAACAGAGATGCGGAAAAACTTTTTCACCCAGAGAGTGGCGGATATGTGGAATGCTCTGCCCCAGAAGGCTGTGCAGTCCAAATCTCTGGATGCATTCAAGAGAGAGTAAGATAGAGCTCTTATAGATAGCGGGGTCAAGGGATATGGGGAGAGGGCAGGAACGGGGTACTGATTGTGGATGATCAGCCATGATCACAGTGAATGGCGATGCTGCCTAGAAGGGCCGAATGGCCTACTCCTGCACCTACTGTCTATCGTCTAATCTTGTGAAAGAGGTACAAGGGCTGGAGAAGGGGTGACCTGATTGGTGAAAGAAATAAAAGGCTGGAGAAGGGGGGGATCTGATTGGTGAAAGAAATAAAAGGCTGGAGAAGAAGGGGGGGGGGGGATCCGATTGGAGAGGACAGAAGAGCAAGGACGAACAGAAAGTGGGAGGAGCACCAGAGAGAGGTAACGGGCAGGTAAGAAGACAAGATGATGCGGTGGGGGGGCAGGTGGGGGAGACTGGAAAGAGCAGTGGTGAAGGAGAGGAAGTAGGCAATTAACCGGCAGGGGGAATCGATGCTTATGCCACCAGAATGGAGAGGGGTCCAGAGGCGGTTCACGAGAATGATGCAGGGACTGAAAGGGTTAACGTGTGAGGAGCGACTGGCGGCTCCGGGTCTGAACCTGCAGGTTAGAAGAATGAGGTGGTGGTGGGGGTCGGGTGGGGGGGGGGGGACACAGATAGAGTAGATGTAGAGAGGATGATTCCTATAATAGGGGAGTCTAGGACCAGAGGACACAGATAGAGTAGATGTAGAGAGGATGATTCCTATAATAGGGGAGTCTAGGACCAGAGGACACAGATAGAGTGGATGTAGAGAGGATGATTCCTATAATGGGGGAGTCTAGGACCAGAGGACACGGATAGAGTAGATGTAGAGAGGATGATTCCTATAATGGGGGAGTCTAGGACCAGAAGACACAGATAGAGTGGATGTGGAGAGGATGTTTCCTATAGTGGGGGAGTCTAGGACCAGAGGACACCGACAGAGTGGATGTGGAGAGGATGTTTCCTATAGTGGGGGAGTCTAGGACCAGAGGTCACAGATAGAGTGGATGTGGAGAGGATGTTTCCTATAGTGGGGGAGTCTAGGACCAGGGGACACAGATAGAGTGGATGTGGAGAGGATGTTTCCTATAGTGGAGGAGTCCAGGACCAGAAGACAGAGATAGAGTTGATGTGGAGAGGATGTTTCCTATAGTGGGGGAGTCTAGGACCAGAGGTCACAGATAGAGTGAATGTGGAGAGGATGTTTTCTACAGTGGGGGAGTCTAGGACCAGAAGACACAGATAGAGTGGATGTGGAGAGGATGTTTCCTATAGTGGGGGAGTCTAGGACCAGAGGACACCGACAGAGTGGATGTGGAGAGGATGTTTCCTATAGTGGGGGAGTCTAGGACCAGAGGTCACAGATAGAGTGGATGTGGAGAGGATGTTTCCTATAGTGGGGGAGTCTAGGACCAGGGGACACAGATAGAGTGGATGTGGAGAGGATGTTTCCTATAGTGGAGGAGTCCAGGGCCAGAAGACAGAGATAGAGTTGATGTGGAGAGGATGTTTCCTATAGTGGGGGAGTCTAGGACCAGAGGTCACAGATAGAGTGAATGTGGAGAGGATGTTTTCTACAGTGGGGGAGTCTAGGACCAGAGGTCACAGATAGAGTGGATGTGGAGAGGATGTTTCCTATAGTGGGGGAGTCTAGGACCAGAGGACACAGATAGAGTGGATGTGGAGAGTATGTTTCCTGTAGTGGGGGAGTCTAGGACCAGAGGACACAGATAGAGTGGATGTGGAGAGGATGTTTCCTACAGTGGAAAGTACTGTGTTCATGGCAAGATCTTTAACAGAGTCGCTGAGCAGAGAGATCTTGCGATCCAGGTTCACAGCTCCTTGAAAGCGGCCACGCAGGTCGAAGAGGCGGCTAAGGACGCTCGGTTTTGTTAGTCGAGACTTTGAGTTCAAGAGTCAGCAGTTGATGTTGCAACTTAATTAAACTCTGGTCAGGCTACACCTGGAGAATTGTGGACAGTTCTGGCCGTCCCAGTACGGGAAGGATGTCGAGGCTTTGGAGAGGGGGCAGAAGAGATTCACCAGGACGCTGCCTGGTTTACAGGGCATGTGCTGTCACGAGAGGCTTGACAAACATGGGTTGTTTTCGCTGGAGGCTGAGGGGAGATCTGAGAGCAGTTTACCGGATTATGAGAGGCATAGATAGAGTGGACAGGGGGTATCTGTTTCCCAGGGTTGACATGTCTCATACCGGAGGGCAGGCACTGAAAGTGACGGGGGGGGGGGGGGGATGTGAGGGGTAAGTTTTTTTTTACTCGGAGAGTGGTGGATGCCTGATCTGCCGGTAGAGGCAAATACATTAGGGGCTTTTAAGAGACATTTGGAGAGGCACGTGGAGATGAGGAAGGTGGAGGGATCGGTGTCGTTTTTGATTTGAGGTTCAGCTTGAACGGTACGACATTGTGGGCCCAATGGCCTGTTCTTGATCTACGTTCTATGATCTATGACACGGGGAGGGGAGTACAAGATGGACTGAGGGAGGGTTTAACGGACAGTACACCGGTCAAAGACCCTCTTCTCCCTTCCATCCTCCACCCCCACCCCCCGCAGCCTCTCTCCATGATGCCGATCCCGGCGAAGGCGGACACAACGTTCCTGGTGACGGAGCCGCTGTGCCACATCCCGGGATTCCCGCCGTCCTACGCCAACGCGCAGCTCCCGCCGGGGACCTACATGATCCCCGGCCGAGAGGAGGAAGCGGCCGAGGCCGAAAGGGAGGCGACCAGGAGGAGACTGAGAAACCTAGCGGTGGGTGGCCGAGGGATCCGCAGCGGGGCCGAGCCGATATCGGGGGGGGGGGCGGCTAGGGAAGGGACACTCCCCACCGTTCACAGTCCGTGTCCCACCCTCGTACCCCGAGGTCCCCCCGTCCCTCGACATTCCCCTCCGTTCACGGTGTGTGTCCTACCCTCGTACGCCGAGGTCCCCCCGTCCCTCGACACTCCCCACCGTTCACAGTCCGTGTCCCACCCTCGTACGCCGAGGTCCCCCTGTCCCTCGACACTCCCCACCGTTCACGGTGCGTATCCCACCCTCGTACGCCGAGGTCACCCCGTCCCTCGACACTCCTCACCGTTCACAGTCCGTGTCCCACTCTCGTACGCCGAGGTCCCCCCGTCCCTCCACACTCCCCACCGTTCACAGTCCGTGTCCCACCCTCGTACGCCGAGGTCCCCCCGTCCCTCGACACTCCCCACCGTTCACAGTCCGTGTCCCACCCTCGTACCCCGAGGTCCCCCCGTCCCTCCACACTCCCCACCGCTCACAGTCCGTGTCCCACCCTCGTACGCCGAGGTCCCCCCGTCCCTCCACACTCCACACCGCTCACAGTCCGTGTCCCACCCTCGTACCCCGAGGTCCCCCCGTCCCTCGACACTCCTCACCGTTCACCGTCCGTGTCCTACCCTCGTACCCCGAGGTCCCCCCGTCCCTCGAAACTCCTCACCGTTCACGGTGTGTGTCCTACCCTCGTACCCCGAGGTCCCCCCGTCCCTCGACACTCCCCACCGTTCACAGTCCGTGTCCCACCCTCGTACCCCGAGGTCCCCCCGACCCTCGACACTCCTCACCGTTCACGGTGTGTGTCCTACCCTCGTACCCCGAGGTCCCCCCGTCCCTCGACACTCCCCACCGTTCACGGTGCGTGTCCGACCCTCGTACACCGAGGTCCCCCCGTCCCTCGACACTCCCCACCGTTCACGGTGCGTGTCCCACCCTCGTACGCGAGGTCCCCCCGTCCCTCGACACTCCCCACCGTTCACGGTCCGTGTCCCACGCTCGTACGCCGAGGTCCCCCCGTCCCTCGACACTCCCCACCGTTCACGGTGCGTGTCCCACCCTCGTACGCCGAGGTCCCCCCGTCCCTCGACACTCCCCACCGTTCACAGTCCGTGTCCGACCCTCGTACGCCGAGGTCCCCCCGTCCCTCGACACTCCCCACCGATCACGGTCCGTGTCCTACCCTCGTACCCCGAGGTCCCCCCGTCCCTCGACACTCCCCACCGTTCACGGTGCGTGTCCCACCCTCGTACGCCGAGGTACCCCCGTCCCTCGACACTCCCCACCGTTCACAGTCTGTGTCCCACCCTCGTACCCCGAGGTCCCCCCGTCCCTCGACGCTCCCCACCGTTCACCGTCCGTGTCCCACCCTCGTATCCCGAGGTCCCCCCGTCCCTCGACACTCCCCACCGTTCACAGTCCGTGTCCCATCCTCGTACCCCGAGGTCCCCCCGTCCCTCGACACTCCCCGCCGTTCACGGTGCGTGTCCTACCCTCGTACACCGAGGTCCCCCCCGTCCCTCGACACCTCCCACCGTTCACGGTGCGTGTCCTACCCTCGTACGCCGAGGTCTCCCCGTCCCTCGACACTCCCCACCGTTCACGGTGCGTGTCCTACCCTCGTACACCGAGGTCCCCCCGTCCCTCGACACTCCCCACCGTTCACGGTCCGTGTCCCACCCTCGTACCCCGAGGACCCCCTGTCCCTCGACACTCCCCACCGTTTTCAGTGTGTGTCCTACCCTCGTACGCGGAGGTACCCCGTCCCTCGACACTCCCCACCGTTCACGGTGCATGTCCCACCCTCGTACACCGAGGTCCCCCCGTCCCTCGACACTCCCCACCGTTCACGGTGCGTGTCCCACCCTCGTACGCGGAGGTACCCCCGTCCCTCGACACTCCCCACCGTTCACGGTGCGTGTCCTACCCTCGTACGCCGAGGTCCCCCTGTCCCTCGACACTCCCCACCCGTTCACGGTGCATGTCCTACCCTCGTACGCCGAGGTCCTCCCGTCCCTCGACACTCCCCACCGTTCACGTTGCGTGTCCCACCCTCATACGCCGAGGTCCCCCTATCCCTCGACACTCCCCACCGTTCACGGTGCGTGTCCCACCCTCGTACGCCGAGGTCCCCCCGTCCCTCGACACTCCCCACCGTTCACGGTGCGTGTCCCACCCTCGTACGCGAGGTCCCCCCGTCCCTCGACACTCCCCACCGTTCACGTTGCGTGTCCCACCCTCGTACGCCGAGGTCCCCCTATCCCTCGACACTCCCCACCGTTCACGGTGCGTGTCCCACCCTCGTACGCCGAGGTCCCCCCGTCCCTCGACACTCCCCACCGTTCACGGTGCGTGTCCCACCCTCGTACGCGAGGTCCCCCCCGTCCCTCGACACTCCCCACCGTTCACGGTGCGTGTCCCACCCTCGTACGCCGAGGTCCCCCTGTACTGAATACATGGAAAATGGATGAATGTGGGCAATTTGTGGACATAAGTTGTGTTCTCCATTTGAAAACTATTTTAGCTTATTCGGCACTACTTTGTAGCTGAACGTCCTGTTTACTGCCTGTACTCTTTGTTGCTCTCTGTCCCCAGCTCTCACCCCCTCACACCCGCACCTTGCCCCCTCTAACTCCCTGTCTCTCTCTGTCCCCACACATTCCCCATCCCTGCACCTCCCTGCCCTCTCTTCCACCTTCTCCCTCTCACCCACACCCCCTCTTTCCCGCTTCATCTCTGTCTCTCCACACCTCCCTACTGTCCGCCCCCGTCCCTCACACTCCTCTTCCCCTCCCCCATCTCCACCCGCTTCTCCTTCCGCCACTCCCTTCCCCCTCAAGCTCCCTCCTCCTCTCTCACCCCCTCCCCTTCAAATTCCCGCCACTCCTCTCTCCTCCCTCCCTCCCCTTCCTCTCACCCCTTCCCCCTCTCTTTCAGTACAGGAGAAGGGAGGTTCTACTGCTGTTGTACAGGGCCCTGGTGAGACCACACCTAGAATATTGTGTGCAGTTTTGGTCCCCTAATCTGAGGAAAGACATTCTTGCCATAGAGGGAGTACAGAGAAGGTTCACCAGATTGATTCCTGGGATGGCAGGACTTTCATATGAAGAAAGACTGGATCGACTAGGCTTATACTCGCTGGAATTTAGAAGATTGGGGGGATCTTATTGAAACGTATAAAATTCTAAAGGGATTGAACAGGCTAGATGCAGGGAGCTTGTTCCCGATGTTGGGGAAGGCCAGAACGAGGGGTCACAGTTTAAGGATAAAGGGGAAGCCTTTTAGGACCGAGATGAGGAGAAACTTCTTCACACTGAGAGTGGAGAATCTGTGGAATTCTCTGCTACAGGAAACAGTTGAGGCCAGTTCTTTGGCTATATTTAAGAGGGAGTTAGATATGGCCCTTGTGGCTAAAGGGATCAGGGGGTATGGAGAGAAAGCAGGTACAGGGTTCTGAGTTGGATGATCAGCCATGATCATACTGAATGGCGGTGCAGGCTCGAAGGGCCGAGTGGCCTACTCCTGCACCTATTTTCTATGTTTCTCTGTTTCAATGTTTCCCCCGCAGTTCGGGCAAATGGCCTCGGGGATCTCCAGCGCTCTGCTGGGTCTGCTGATCCTGTTCATCGCCCGCTGGCAGCTGGGTTACGCCATTTTGGTCGGCACTCCCTGGTGGACGGGCGTCATTGTGAGTGCGGCCCCCCCCCCCCGCGGGCAGGGCCGGGTCAGCGAGGAGGGAGGCGGCCACGAGGGAGAGGAGTGGAGGGGGAGGCGACCGGCGATGGAGAGGGAGGGCTGAGGGAAACTAGGGGGAGAGGGGGCGGTGAGGAGGGTGTTGCACCTGCTCAGAATTGATCGCCTGACACGGTTTATTCAGTCCACAGTGGCCGGGATGTTAATCAAGGCTGTTCACAAGTCTCCAAACAAATCCACGGTGAGTTTGCAGTTCCCTGCCTCCGTATCCTTCCCCTCTCCCTCTCTCCCCTTCCCCGCCTCTATCTTTCTCTCCTTCGCCCTTCTCTCTCTCCCCTTCAGCCTTCTCTCTCTCTCTTCTTCCCACTCTCCCTCCACCCCTCTCTCTCCTCCCCTGCCTCTCTCTTTCTCCCTCTCTCCTTCCCCCCTCTCTCCTCCTCCAGTCTCGCTCCCCCTCCCCTTCGCTCTCTCTCCTCCCCCTCACTCTCTCCTCCCCTCTCTCTTTTCCCTCTCTCCTCCCCTCCTCTTCTCTCTCCTTCCCCCCTCTCTCCTCTTCCAGTCTCTCTCTCCTCCCCTCACTCTCTCCTCCCCTCTCTCTTTTCCCTCTCTCCTCCCCCTCTCTCCCCCCTCTCTCTCCTTCTCCCTTCTCCTCCTTGTCTCTTTCCCCTCTGCTCTCTCTCTTCTCCTTCTCCCTCTCTCCTCCCCTCTCTCCTCTCTCTCCTTCCCCCCTCTCTCCTCCTCCAGTCTCTCTCCCCTCCCCTTCGCTCTCTCTCTCCTCCCCTTCTCTCTGTCTCCTCCCCCTCTCCCTCCCCTCTCTCCCCTTCTCCCTCTCTCCCCTCTCTCTCCTTCCCTCTTCTCTCTCCTTCCACCTCTTTCTCTCCTTCCCCCACCCTCTCTCTCACTTCCCCTCTTTCTTCTCCCTTTCTTTATCCCCCATCGCGGTGTCTCACATTTCTCTTCCTCCTCTTCCTCTCTCTCTCACTCTCTCTCTCTCTCTTTCCCCCTCCCTTTTCCCTGCGCTCCCTCTCCCGATTTCTTCATCTCTTCTCTACACCATCTCCCTCTGTCCACTCTTCTCTCTTCGCCCTCTCACGCTCCCCTTCTCTCCCTCTCCCTCTGATCCTTCCCGCCTCTCCTCCATTTTCACTCTCCGTGTCACTCCCCCATCTCTTTTCCACTTTCCTTCCATCTCTGGGACTACCAACCCGTTCCCCTTTCTCCCTTACCACTGTCCCTCTGTCCATCTCCTCGCTCTCTCTCTCTCTCTCTCTCTCTCTCTCTCTCTCTCTCTCTCTCTCTCTCTCTCTCTCTCTCTCTCTCTCTCTCTCTCTCTCTCTCTCTCTCTCTCTCTCTCACTCTCACTCGCCCCTCTACATTCTGTCACGTACACACGACCCTGTGAATGGAACAGAATACAGCCGAAGCCCGGTGTTGCTGTTAACAAATCACTATTTTAATCGGAACTACCAAATATAGTAAGAAAGTAAACCAAGAGTTAGCAATATTATGCCTATATAGAGGTAAAAATAAAGTTCTCAAACTCATTCAAGCTCAGTTGGCAGGAGTCACAGTCCAAAATGTAGGGTAACGGGGTAGTGTGGGTTTAGTACTATTTTTTAAGGTTTATTTGGGTCGGCACAACATGGAGGGCTGAAGGGCCTATACTGTGCTGTAGTGTTCTATTCAAAACAAGCCGCAGGGAAAATCATTCATTGTCCATCAGATAACTCCACCTCCCACACCATAGTAAACAAGTCTTTCTCACCCCCCACCTCCCTTCCAATTTCTCTCTCTCTCCCTGTTCCTATCTCCTCTTCCTTTCTACTTTCTGGCTCTCTCTCTCTCCCCCCCTCCTTCCCTCTCTCTCTCATTCCCCCCGTATCTTATCTCTCTCCCCCACTCTCTTTCTGCATCCCTCTCACCCGCTCTCGATCCACCCTCTCTCCTCCCTTTTCAATTCCTCTCCCACTCTCTCTCTCTGTCCCTCCTCCCGCACCGTTTCCACACACACACTCTCTCTCTCCCCCCTCTCGCTGCTTTCCCTGTTCAGTTGGTCTCCCCCTCCCGTCACTTCCACTGTCCCTTTCAAACTTATCTCTCTCGATCCTTGTCTCTCCCGTTCCCTCTCTCTCCCTTTCTCTCTCTCTCTCCTCCTCTCCCCTCCTCTGCCTCTTCTCAATTTAACCTTTGCTCTTTCCTCCCACACTCCCTCTCTCTCTCCCTTTCTCTCTCTCTCTCTCCTCCTCCCCCCTCCTCTGCCTCTTCTCAATTTATCCTTTGCTCTTTCCTCCCACACTCACTATCTCTCTTTCTCTCTCTACGGCAGACCATCGCCTGCCTGGTTGCGAATGTGATCTGCGCCCTCGCCTGCACTCCCGCCGTCATCCTGTACTCGCTGAACGTCCGCATCTTCCCCTGCATCGGGTACTGCTACACCGGATGCCGGATGGTGAGTGTTCCACCTAACCTCCAACACACAGACACACACACACACACACACACACACACACACACAGACACACACACACACACACAGACACACACACACACACACACACAGACACACACACACACACACACACACACACACACACACACACACACACACACACACACACACACACACACACTAGCGATCCAGCCCTCATCCACACACACCACCCCGCATCCACGGCCTTCCCCCTCTCCCGCGGCGCCACCTTGCTCCGCTCGCTGTAGAGCTTCCTCACTCCACGCAAAAGCCTCCTCCGAACCCTCCCTCCCCTCTGTTGTAGCGGCCCCCTCTCTCCTATACTCCACCCTCCCTCCCTCGACCACTTCCTCCGGCAGCTCCTTCCACAGACGGACCACCCGTATCCCTCTAAACCTTTCCTATCCGTGTCCCTGTCCGAGTGTCGTTAATGTACCTGACTCGACCACTTCCTCTGGCAGCTCCTTCCACAGACGGACCACCCGTATCCCTCTAAACCTTTCCTATCCGTGTCCCTGTCCGAGTGTCGTTAATGTACCTGCCCCGACCACTTCCTCCGGCAGCTCCTTCAACAGACGGACCCACCCGTATCCCTCTAAACCTTTCCTATCCGTGTCCCTGTCCCAGTGTCGTTAATGTACCTGCCCCGACCACTTCCTCTGGCAGATTCTTCAACAGACGGACCACCCGTATCCCTCTAAACCTTTCCTCTCCGTGTCCCTGTCCGAGTGTCGTTAATGTACCTGCCTCGACCACTTACTCCGGCAGATCCTTCCACAGACGGACCACCCGTATCCCTCTAAACCTTTCCTATCCGTGTCCCTGTCCGAGAGTCGTTAATGTACCTGCCTCGACCACTTCCTCCGGCAGCTCCTTCCACAGACGGACCACCCGTATCCCTCTAAACCTTTCCTATCCGTGACACTGTCCGAGTGTCGTTAATGTACCTGCCTCGACCACTTCCTCCGGCAGCTCCTTCCACAGACGGACCACCCGTATCCCTCTAAACCTTTCCTATCCGTGACACTGTCCGAGTGTCGTTAACGTACCTGCCTCGACCACTTTCTCCGGCAGATCCTTCCACAAACGGACCACCCGTATCCCTCTAAACCTTTCCTCTCCGTGTCCCTGTCCGAGTGTCGTTAATGTACCTGCCCCGACCACTTCCTCTGGCAGCTCCTTCCACAGACAGACCACCCGTATCCCTCTAAACCTTTCCTATCCGTGTCCCTGTCCGAGTGTCGTTAATGTACCTGCCTCGACCACTTCCTCCGGCAGCTCCTTCCACAGACGGACCACCCGTATCCCTCTAAACCTTTCCTCTCCGTGTCCCTGTCGGAGTGTCGAAAAATGTACCTGCCTCGACCACTTCCACCGGCAGCTCCTTCCACAGACGGACCACCCGTATCCCTCTAAACCTTTCCTATCCGTATCCCTCTCCGAGTGTCGTTAATGTACCTGCCTCGACCACTTCCTCCGGCAGCTCCTTCCACAGACGGACCACCCGTATCCGTCTAAACCTTTCCTATCTGTGTCCCTGTCCGAGTGTCGTTAATGTACCTGCCTCGACCACTTCCTCCGGCAGCTCCTTCCACAGACGGACCACCCGTATCCCTCTAAACCTTTCCTATCCGTGTCCCTGTCCGAGTGTCGTTAATGTACCTGCCGCGACCACTCCCTCCGGCAGCTCCTTCATCAGACGGACCACCGGTATCCCTCTAAACCTTTCCTATCCGTGTCCCTGTCCGAGTGTCGTTAATGTACCTGCCTCGACCACTTCCTCCGGCAGCTCCTTCCACAGACGGACCACCCGTATCCCTCTAAACCTTTCCTATCCGTGTCCCTGTCCGAGTGTCGTTAATGTACCTGCCTCGACCACTTCCTCCGGCAGCTCCTTCCACAGACGGACCACCCGTATCCGTCTAAACCTTTCCTATCTGTGTCCCTGTCCGAGTGTCGTTAATGTACCTGCCTGGACCACTTCCTCCGGCAGCTCCTTCCACAGACGGACCACCCGTATCCGTCTAAACCTTTCCTATCCGTGTCCCTGTCCGAGTGTCGTTAATGTACCTGCCCCGACCACTTCCTCCGGCAGCTCCTTCCACAGACGGACCACCCGTATCCCTCTAAACCTTTCCTATCAATGTCCCTGTCCGAGTGTCGTTAATGTACCTGCCTCGACCACTTCCTCCGGCAGCTCCTTCCACAGACGGACCACCCGTATCCCTCTAAACCTTTCCTATCCGTGTCCCTGTCCGAGTCTCGTTAATGTACCTGCCCCGACCGCTTCCTCCGGCAGCTCCTTCCACAGACGGACCACCCGTATCCCTCTAAACCTTTCCTATCCGTGTCCCTGTCCGAGTGTCGTTAATGTACCTGCCCCGACCGCTTCCTCCGGCAGCTCCTTCCACAGACGGACCACCCGTATCCCCCTAAACCTTTCCTATCCGTGTCCCTGTCCGAGTGTCGTTAATGTACCTGCCCCGACCACTTCCTCCGGCAGCTCCTTCAACAGACGGACCCACCCGTATCCCTCTAAACCTTTCCTATCCGTGTCCCTGTCCGAGTGTCGTTAATGTACCTGCCTCGACCACTCCCTCCGGCAGCTCCTTCCACAGACGGACCACCCGTATCCCTCTAAACCTTTCCTCTCCGTGTCCCTGTCCGAGTGTCGTTAATGTACCTGCCCCGACCGCTTCCCCCTGCAGCTCCTTCAACAGACGGACCCACCCGTATCCCTCTAAACCTTTCCTATCCGTGTCCCTGTCCGAGTGTCGTTAATGTACCTGCCTCGACCACTTCCTCCGGCAGCTCCTTCCACAGACGGACCACCCGTATCCCTCTAAACCTTTCCTATCCGTGTCCCTGTCCGAGTGTCGTTAACGTACCTGCCTCGACCACTTTCTCCGGCAGCTCCTTCCACAGACGGACCACCCGTATCCCTCTAAACCTTTCCTATCCGTGTCCCTGTCCGAGTGTCGTTAATGTACCTGCCTCGACCACTTCCTCCGGCAGCTCCTTCCACAGACGGACCACCCGTATCCGTCTAAACCTTTCCTACCCGTGTCCCTGTCCGAGTGTCGTTAATGTACCTGCCTCGACCACTTCCTCCGGCAGCTCCTTCCACAGACGGACCACCCGTATCCGTCTAAACCTTTCCTACCCGTGTCCCTGTCCGAGTGTCGTTAAAGTACCTGCCTCGACCACTTCCTCCGGCAGCTCCTTCCACAGACGGACCACCCGTATCCCTCTAAACCTTTCCTATCCGTGTCCCTGTCCGAGTGTCGTTAATGTACCTGCCCCGACCACTCCCTCCAGCAGCTCCTTCATCAGACGGACCACCGGTATCCCTCTAAACCTTTCCTATCCGTGTCCCTGTCCGAGTGTCGTTAATGTACCTGCCTCGACCACTTCCTCCGGCAGCTCCTTCCACAGACGGACCACCCGTATCCCTCTAAACCTTTCCTATCCGTGTCCCTGTCCGAGTGTCGTTAATGTACCTGCCCCGACCACTCCCTCCGGCAGCTCCTTCCACAGACGGACCACCCGTATCCCTCTAAACCTTTCCTATCCGTGTCCCTGTCCGAGTGTCGTTAACGTACCTGCCTCGACCACTTTCTCCGGCAGCTCCTTCCACAGACGGACCACCCGTACCCCTCTAAACCTTTCCTCTCCGTGTCCCTGTCCGAGTGTCGTTAATGTACCTGCCCCGACCACTTCCTCTGGCAGCTCCTTCCACAGACAGAGCACCCGTATCTCTCTAAACCTTTCCTATCCGTGTCCCTGTCCGAGTGTCGTTAATGTACCTGCCTCGACCACTTCCTCCGGCAGCTCCTTCCACAGGCGGACCACCCGTATCCGTCTAAACCTTTCTTACCCGTGTCCCTGTCCGAGTGTCGTTAATGTACCTGCCTCGACCACTTCCTCCGGCAGCTCCTTCCACAGACGGACCACCCGTATCCCCCTAAACCTTTCCTATCCGTGTCCCTGTCCGAGTGTCGTTAATGTACCTGCCTCGACCACTTCCTCCGGCAGCTCCTTCCACAGACGGACCACCCGTATCCCTCTAAACCTTTCCTATCCGTGTCCCTGTCCGAGTGTCGTTAATGTACCTGCCCCGACCACTCCCTCCGGCAGCTCCTTCATCAGACGGACCACCGGTATCCCTCTAAACCTTTCCTATCCGTGTCCCTGTCCGAGTGACGTTAATGTACCTGCCTCGACCACTTCCTCCGGCAGCTCCTTCCACAGACGGACCACCCGTATCCCTCTAAACCTTTCCTATCCGTGTCCCTGTCCGAGTGTCGTTAATGTACCTGCCCCGACCACTCCCTCCGGCAGCTCCTTCATCAGACGGACCACCCGTATCCCTCTAAACCTTTCCTATCCGTGTCCCTGTCCGAGTGACGTTAATGTACCTGCCTCGACCACTTCCTCCGGCAGCTCCTTCCACAGACGGACCACCCGTATCCCTCTAAACCTTTCCTATCCGTGTCCCTGTCCGAGTGTCGTTAATGTACCTGCCCCGACCGCTTCCTCCGGCAGCTCCTTCCACAGTCGGACCACCCGTATCCCTCTAAACCTTTCCTATCCGTGTCCCTGTCCGAGTGTCGTTAATGTGCCCACCTCGACCACTTCCTCCGGCAGCTCCTTCCATAGACGGACCTCCCGTATCCCTCTAAACCTTTCCTATCCGTGTCCCTGTCCGAGTGTCGTTAATGTACCTGCCTCGACCATTTCATCCGGCAGCTCCTTCCACAGACGGACCACCCGTATCCGTCTAAACCTTTCCTATCCGTGTCCCTGTCCGAGTGTCGTTAATGTACCTGCCTCGACCACTTCCTACGGCAGCTCCTTCCACAGACCGACCACCCGTATCCGTCTCTGTGTGAAAATTTTCCCATCGAGTCCCCTATTAAATCTCTAAAACCTGTGCCCTATGATTCAAGATTCCCCCCTACGCTCCAGGGAATGAAGTAACCCTACCTCCCCGACCTCTCTCCGTAACTCAGCCCCTCGAGACCCGGCGACACCCTCGTAAATCCCTGTGAGCTCCCGCCTCCGGTACACGGTGCCCTGTCCGACGATGGTGGTCATGTTAAACGCCGCCTTCACCGCCCCGTCTGCCTGTGACCCGACTTCCAGGGAACCATAAATCTAGGAAAATCTAGGAATCTAGGAATAATGGTGCATAGTTCCCTGAAGGTGGAATCTCATGTGGATAGGGTGGTGATGATAGCTTTTAGGATGCTGGCCTTTATAAATCAGAGCATTGAGTACAGGAGTTGGGATGTAATGTTAAAATTGTACAAGGCATTGGTGAGGCGGTATTTGGAGTATTGTGTACAGTTCCGGTCACCGAATTATTGGAAAGATGTCAACAAAATAGAGAGAGTACAGAGGAGATTTACTAGAATGTCACCTGGGTTTCATCACCTAAGTTACAGGGAAAGGCTGAACAAGTTCGGTCTTTATTCTTTGGAGCGTAGAAGGTTGAGGGGGGACTTGATAGAGATATTTAAAATTATAGGGGGGTAGAGTTGACGTGGATTGGCTTTTTCCATTGAGAGTAGGGGAGATTCAGACAAGAGGACATGAGTTGAGAGTTAGGGGGCAAAAGTTTAGGGGCAACACGAGATGGAATTTCTTTACTCAGAGAGTGGTAGCAGCTTCCAGTAAAAGTGGTAGAGGCAGCTTCGATTTTGTCATTAAAAAAAATGGACAGGAAAGGAATAGAGGGTTATGGATTGAGTGTAGGTCGGTGGGACTAGGTGAGAGTAAGCGTTCGGCACGGACTAGAAGGGCCGAGATGGCCTGTTTCCATGCATTAATTGTTATATGGTTATAAACCAAAACTTGGTGTGTTCCGTGAATCGAAGGCTAAAGTTCTCCGTCTCTCACCCCTCTCCCTCTTTCACCCCTCTCCGCCTCTCACCCTGTCCATGTCTCACTCTCTCTGTCTCTGCCCCTCTCTGTTTTCCACCCTTCTCTGCCTTCCCTGTCCGACCTCTCTCATCTCCTGCCTCTCACCTCTCTCTCCCCCATCTGACTCTCATGTCTCTCCCTCGATCAACTGTCCTCTGCCACCTCTCTTCATTCTCCCCCTTCCCTACCCCCATCTCTCTCCCACTCACCCCCTCTCTTCCTCACCCATTGCCCCCCTTCTCTTCCTCCCCGTCTGGGTCTCTCCACCTCCGCCTACCCCAATACCCACTCTCCCTCACCCCTCTCTCTTCCCCGGCCATCTCCACCTATGCCCCTCCCTCCCTCTCTCTCTCTCCTCTCTGTCTCTCACCCCATTTCTCTTTGTCTCCCCCCCCCCCCCACCCTCCACTCCTCTCTTTCCGTCTGGCTCTCTCCCCCCTCCCATGCTCCCTCCGCTCTGTCCCTCCGCCAAACACCGAATCTCGCAGAGGTTTGTCAGCGGGATCACGGTGATCTTGCTGGTCAACTGCCTGGTCTCGCTGGTGATGTCCGTCCTCACGGCCATCGCCAACTGCAGGGACCTCGAGTGCTGCGCCGCACAGCCTCCGGTGGTGAGTGGGATCTTCCTGTGCACGGGGTGTGTGTGTGTGTGTGTGTGTGTGGGCGGCGAGGGATGGGGCATGGTGACAAGAGATGGGGGAGGTGAACAGCGTGGGGAGGGAACAAGAGAGTGGAGGGGTAGAGAGAGATGGGGGCAGAAAAGGAATAAAAGGGTGGGGAGAGGGGTGGAAAGAGGAGGATGGGTGGAGGGGGTGGAGACAGGAGGATAGGGTGGGGAGAGGGGAGGAGGAGGATAGGGTGGAGAGAGGATGATGGGGTGGGGTGAGGAGGATAGGGTGGAGGGGTGGAGAGAGGATAGGGTGGGAAGGGTGGAGAGAGGAGGATAGGGTGGAGAGGGGTGGAGAGAGGAGGATAGGGTGGGAAGAGGGGTGGAGAAAGGAGGATAGGGTGGAGAGGGGTGGAGAGAGGAGGATAGGGTGGAGAGGGGTGGAGAGAGGATGATGGGGTGGGGAGAGGAGGATAGGGTGGAGAGGGGTGGAGAGAGGATGATGGGGTGGGGAGAGGAGGATAGGGTGGGAAGAGGGGTGGAGAGAGGAGGATAGGGTGGAAGGGGTGGAGAGAGGAGGATAGGGTGGGAAGAGGGGAGGAGGATAGGGTGAAGAGGGGTGGAGAGAGGATAGGGTGGGGCGAGGAGGATAGGGTGAGGAGAGAGAGGTGGGGGAAGAGATGGAGAGAGAAGAGGGGACAGAGGGGACTGAGAGGGTCTCATCTCCTCTCCTCACTTTATCTTTCTTCCCTCATCGATCTGACCCCTCCCTCTCCCCCACCCTGCAGAAAATGGTGGTGATCCACGCCAACCAGCCCGCACCGCCAGACCTCGCCTCCGTCTTCTCCGGCAAGCCGGCGCCCACTCCTGCCTTTGACGGGCCCCAGTGACGACACGTCCCCCTACTCTACGGGACAGCCTGAAGGATTCGGGCCGAACGATCTGAGGCTCAGCCCGAAAGAAAAGTCAAAGCAGGACTTTCGAGACTGAGGAGGGGAGGGGAGGGTAACGATGCTAGCCTCTTCCCGTAGTCATATTCCTCCCCCGTGGGAACCCCGCAGTTCCATCTCCCTTGTTACGAGCCGCCCTCTCCCACCCTCGGCTCCCGTCACTCCTGAAACACTCCGCTCTCTGTCCCCTCGCTCTCCCCTCTATCACCGCCCATTTCACCCTGGCTGGCGGCCATTTTGTGATGGTTACCATTGACAACCGCTCTCCCCGCATCATAGAATGGGGCAAACCCTTTTCCTCACCTTCCACTCACTTCCCTCCCTGTTTATTCAATCTCAACTCCTCATCCCTCCTCTCCTTCCCCTCGGTGCCCGCTCTCACATCTCTCCATTTAACCTTCTGCCGACTGCCATTGTGTGACAGACAGACCCTCCTTCCCACTCCCTCACACTCACCATCTTGTCACCCTCCTTCCCATCCCATCACTCGCAAACCCCTTCCCTACCTCCCCTCGCTCTCCTCTCCCCGCCATCTCGACGCTCTGCATCGTATGCTGGTTGGGGCTGCCATGTTGCGATGCCAATCTTCACCTCTCCTCATCGCCCTCTTTCTCTCTCTCTGGTACCCAGTGAGTCACTCCCGTACTCACCCCGTCACTCCTGACACCCTTTCCCCTCTCTGGCCCCTTGCCCTTTCTCCCGCCATCCACCACATTTTGGTGAACATTTTCTGAAGGGAAATTTCGCTCCCCCATCCAATCCCTTCTCCCCCGTCCGTTGAGTGAGTCACTCCCCTCTCCCTCGTTGAGACAATGAACTCCCCGACCCATCAGCCCTGACCGCGTCCCCGACCCCCGCTCCCCCTTTCTCCTTCCGACGCCCCACTTTTTTGCTGCTCGTCTTATTTGTGAAGGGAATGTCACCACCCATTCATCCCCCACTATTGAAAACGTCACTCCCCCACACCCCACATCCTGTCCAATCAGACCACTCCCTCCAGTCCCATCACTCCCGCTCCCTTCCAGTCGTTTCACTCCTCCTCACCCCGTCGTTGTCTTCTCCACGTCGGCCACCAGTTTGTGACAGGGACTTTCGCCCCTCCCCTCTCCGTCCCCTATTGAGTCAGTGACTTCGCCACGTTCACCGTCTCCTCAGTCCACTCCTCGTCCCGTCACTCCTCTTCCTCCCAAACCCCTCACCCCTCCTCCCCAAAACCCACATGTATATGTGTATGTGCGAATATCTGAGATATATACATTAGTTTATTCAATGACAACATTATTAGAATTAGAACATATATACAATATGGAAGACGATATAAAACACAAATTAAAATACTGTTATAACAATCAATAACAAACTCGATCCCGGATTGTATCCATGGGCACCGCATGTTCCTTCGCCATCGATTCTGTGTGTGACAGTGGCTATTGTAAGTCAGTGTCTCACTCCATCCCTGGCGGCCACATTAACCAAGGATTCGCCCATTTTAAATCAGCGCGTCCCTCCATCTCTTGTGCTCACTTCTACCAAAGCCGTCACTCCCTCCCCAGCGGCCATTTCCAGTGAAGCGTCGGACATCCCACCTCTCCCGGATATTGATAGCGGCTCCCTGACGCCCGCGAATTATATACAATATCCCGCAAATTGTTTTTTTTTTGAGAACGAGAGAGAGAGAGAATTGAATACTCTGCCATGGCAGAGTAAAAAAATATAAAACGTACTTCACCCCAGACTACACTAAAGTGTTCCCCTGCCTAATAGGGGTCAGGAATAATGACAGTGTTGCTCGCTGCACTGTCTGCAACATTGGGTTTTCTATTGCCCCTGGTGGGTTAAATCACTGTTGAGGTGAGTTTAACGGGTGTCATTCGTTCATTAGCATAGCTAACGCTATTTAAACTAGCTGGCTGGCCGCTAAGGAGCTACTCTATTGCAGACATCCCACATCTCCCGGGAGTTCCGGGAGTCTCCCACAAATTGATGGTGTCTGCTTCCCTGAAATGAGATTTTGCAGGGTGGAATTAATTGAGTGATGGAATGGTGCAGACGGAGCTTCACTGAGTGTTTGGTATTGCAAATGTGTGATGGGAGGGTGCGGAGGGAGATTCACTCTGTGTCTGACCCCGGGAGTGTGTGATGGGACGGTGTGGAGGGAGATTCACTCTGTGTCTGACCCCGGGAGTGTGTGATGGGACAGTGTGGAGGGAGATTCACTCTGTGTCTGACCCCGGGAGTGTGTGATGGGACGGTGTGGAGGGAGATTCACTCTGTGTCTGACCCCGGGAGTGTGTGATGGGACGGTGTGGAGGGAGATTCACTCTGTGTCTGACCCCGGGAGTGTGGGATGGGACAGTGTGGAGGGAGATTCACTGTGTGTCTGACCCCGGGAGTGTGTGATGGGACGGTGTGGAGGGAGATTCACTGTGTCTGACCCCGGGAGTGTGTGATGGGACGGTGTGGAGGGAAATTCACTCTGTGTCTGACCCCGGGAGTGTGTGATGGGACGGTGTGGAGGGAGATTCAATCTGTGTCTGACCCCGGGAGTGTGTGATGGGACGGTGCGGAGGGAGATTCACTGTGTCTGACCCAGGGAGTGTGTGATGGGACGGTGTGGAGGGAGATTCACTGTGTCTGACCCAGGGAGTGTGTGATGGGACGGTGTGGAGGGAGATTCACTCTGTGTCTGACCCCGGGAGTGTGTGATGGGACGATGTGGAGGGAAATTCACTCTGTGTCTGACCCTGGGAGTGTGTGATGAGACGGTGTGGAGGGAGATTCACTGTGTCTGACCCAGGGAGTGTGTGATGGGACGGTGTGGAGGGAGATTCACTGTGTCTGACCCCGGGAGTGTGTGATGGGACGGTGTGGAGGGAGATTCACTCTGTGTCTGACCCCGGGAGTGTGTGATGGGACGGTGTGGAGGGAGATTCACTCTGTGTCTGACCCCGGGAGTGTGTGATGGGACGGTGTGGAGGCAGATTCACTCTGTGTCTGACCCCAGGAGTGTGTGATGGGACAGTGTGGAGGGAGATTCACTCTGTGTCTGACCCCGGGAGTGTGTGATGGGACGGTGTGGAGGGAGATTCACTCTGTGTCTTCCCGTTGAGTCAGTGACTTCGCCACGCTCACCGTCTCATCAGTCCACTCCTCGTCCCATCACTCCTCTTCCTCCCAAACCCCTCACCCCTCCTCCCCAAAACCCACATGTATATGTGTGTGTGCGAATATCTGAGATATATACATTAGTTTAATAAATGACAACATTATTAGAATTAAAACATATATACAATACCCAAGACTATATAAAACACAAATTAAAATGCTGTTATTACAATCAATAACACACTCGATCCCGGGATTGTATCCATGGGCACCGCATGTTCCTTCACCATAGATTCTGAGTGCGACAGTGGCCATTGTAAGTCAGTATCTCACTCCATCCCTGGCGGACACATTAACCAAGGATTCGCCCATTTTAAATCAGCGCGTCCCTCCCTCTCTTGTGCTCACTTCTACCAAAGCCGTCACTCCCTCCCCAGCGGCCATTTCAAGTGAAGCGTCGGATATCTCACCTCTCCCGGGAGTTCCGGGAGTCTCCCGCATATTGATGGTGCCTGCTTCCCTGAAATGAGATTTTGCAGGGTGGGATTAATTGAGTGATGGAATGGTGCAGAGGGAGCTTCACTGTGTGTTTGACATTGCAAGTGTGTGATGGGACGGTGTGGAGGGAAATTCACTCTGTGTCAGGTCCTGGGTGTGAGTAAATTTACAAATGTAAATTAAACAATGTGTGAGCTGCTGACGTGCGGGAATAAATAAGCTGCTCCCGACTCACTCACAGTCACACACAATTAACTGACCGACAACGAGTGACAGTTTGAATCATCAGTCCGGTTTCTCACCGTCACTCTGCATCGGGGAACCTATGATTATAAAATCACACTTCAGTCCACTGTGGCCGGGATGTTAATCAAGGCTGTTCACAAGTCTCCAAACAAATCCACGGTGAGTTTGCAGTTCCCTGCCTCCGTATCCCTCCCCACACCCCCCCCCCCACCCCCGTCCCAGCCTCTCTTTCTCTCCTTCGCCCTTCTCTCTCTCCCCTTCAGGCTTCTCTCTCTCTCTTCTTCCCACTCTCCCTCCACCCCTCTGTCTCCTCCCCTGCCTCTCTCTCTCTCTCTGTCAATTTAACATCATTATATCGGCCAGGCTGCCGAATGCACCGTCCTCAGCAAAGGGAGCAAAAGGATTCTCTCCTGGGATAATCCCCCCCACCCCGGGACACCGGTGTCCCAGACTGAGCCCCGGACCCCCGGGCTTTTCCTGTCCGGGTAATTCTCCGGGGTGTCACGTGGGGAGTCTCCAACACGCACATCCGGCGGAAGCTGCCCCGCCGGACAACAGGCGGAAACACGTCACTGCGGGACCGCTGCGAGCGACGCACACAGCGCGGGGCCCGAGCCGGTTCCGTTAAAACCGTTGGGAATCAGCCCCGGCGCGCGGCCGTTAAAGGTAAGGGCGGGAGTTAAAGGGGAGGGCGGGGAGTCGGCCAAATGTCCCCATCCCGCGGGCGGGGATGTTCACACATTCAGATCTTCACTGTCAGTCCGGGTCTGAGTTCCTGCAGAGATCCCAGTTCCTTCATCCCGGTCTCACTGAACAGATTCCCCCCCAGCCTGTAACAGATGGGAGAATACAGATGAAATAAACAGATTACACAACAGTGTCAGTAACAGGGGACCGGGGTTAATGTTTCAACAACACTCACAGACAAATATCACCAGAAAACCCGCGGATCCGCTGATATTTTATCACATTGAACATTAACACAAACACTCACCAGATCCGCTCCAGACTCGGGAGGGTCCGTATGAGGTGGCAGAGAGCGGGAACGGATCGGTCTGTGAGCGAGTTTAATTCCAGGTTCAGCACCGTCAGTGATGGGTTTGTACTGAGAGCGGAGACGCGATCCTCGGCATCAGAATCTGTGAGACCGACATTGTTCAGCCTGGAGATGAGAGAGAGTGAGGGTGAAGGACACAGAGAGACAGGAGACGGTACAAATCCCCAGTGTTTATCAGTAACACCATTACTGATCACATTAATGTTCAGTGACTGTAAACCCAGTGACTGTAAACACAATCTCCCACAGTCTGGTACTTACCCCAGTTTCTGTATTTTACACTCCGGGTTCCTCAGAGCCGCAGACACCAGTTTCACTCCTGAATCTCCCAAACTCAGGTCCAGCTCCGTCAGTGATGGGTTTGTACTGAGAGCGGAGGCGAGATCCTCGGCACCAGAATCTGTGAGACCGACATAGACCAGCCTGGAGATGAGAGAGAGTGAGGGTGAAGGACACAGAGAGACAGGAGACGGTACAAATCCCCAGCGTTTATCAGTAACACAATTACTGATTTTTTTTCTTCAGCACGACTGCGCAAGTCGGCCAGTGAGAAGAGCGAGATGAGTTTAAAAGGAAGACAGATTTACAGAGCGAGCGTCAGAGGAGTGGGAGACAGAGTAGGAAGGCTTTGGCTCAACGGGGCTTCGGTGATAAAGGGTCGAGGCGAGGTAGGTTATCTGTTTACAATACAGACAGAGAGTATGTGTGTGAGGCTGGTTTTCTGTGCTCGGTGTCAGATGTGGGAGATCCTGGAGACTCCCAGCCTCCCGGACGGCAACATCTGCACCCGGTGTGTCGAGCTGCAGCTCCTTAGGGACCGAGTTAGGGAACTGGAGATGCAGCTCGATGACCTTCGTCTGGTCAGGGAGAGCGAGGAGGTGATAGAGAGGAGTTACAGGCAGGTGGTCACACCGGGGCCACGGGAGACTGAAGAAGTGGGTCACAGTCAGGAGAGGGAAGGGCAAGAAGCAGGTACTAGTGAATACCCCAGTGGTTGTTCCCCTTGACAATAAGTTCTCCTGTTCGAGTACTGCCGGAGGGGGGTGGCCTACGGGGTTGGGGAGCATCAGTGTCAGTGTCTCTGGCACAGAGTCTGGCCCTGTGGCTCAGGAGGGCAGGAAAAGGAAGAGGAAGGCAGCAGAGATAGGGGACTATAGTCAGGGGGTCAGACAGATGATTCTGTGGTGGCAGGAAGGAAATTCGGATGGTAGTTTGTCTCCCAGGTGCCAGGGTCTGGGATGTTTCTGATCACGTCCAAGATATCCTGCAGTGGGAGGGAGAACAGCCAGAGGTCGTGGGACATATTGGTACCAGTGACATAGGTAGGAAAAGGGAAGAGGTCCTGAAAGTAGACTATAGGGAGTTAGGAAGGAAGTTGAGAAACAGGACCTCAGAGGTAGTGATCTTGGAATTACTGCCTGTGCCAGGTGACAGTGAGAATAAGATTAGGATGAGGTGGAGGATAAACGCATTGACTGAGGGATTGGAGCAGGAGGCAGGGATTCAGATTTCTGGATCATTGGGATCTCTTTTGGGGCAGGAGTGACCTGCACAAAAAGGATGGGTTGCACTTGAATTCCTGGGGGGCCAATATCCTGACAGCAAGGTTTGCTAAGGCTACTGGGGAGAGTTTAAACAAGAATTGCTGGGGGGAGGGAACCAAATTGATGTGATGGAGGAGAGGGAGGTTGGCTCACAAATAGAGAGAATTTGGAGACAGTGTGAAAGGGAGGATACGCGGGTGATAGAGAAAGAGGCACTCAGTCCGATGGTTTGAGATGTGTCTATTTTAATGCAAGGAGTATGATGAATAAAGCGGATGAGCTTAGAGCGTGGATCAGCTCTCGGAGATATGATGTGGTGGCCATTACAGAGACTAGGATGGTGCAGGGGCAGGAATGGTTACTTCGAGTGCCAGGATTTAATTGTTTCAGAAAGGACAGGGAGGGAGGCAAAAGAGGTGGGGACCTGGCACTGTTGATCAGAGATAGTGTCATGGCTACAGAAAAGGAGGACACTACGGCATCTCTGGGTGGAAGTTAGGAACAGGAAGGGGTCAATAACACTACTGGGTGTTTTGCAGAGACCACCCAACAGTAACAGGGACATCGAGGAGCAGATAGGGAGACAGATTCTGGAAAGGAGTTTTAATAACGGGGTTGTTGAGGCGTGAGATTTTAATTTCCCAAATATTGATTGGTATCTCCCTAGAGTGAGGGGTTTAGATGGAGTGGAGTTTGTTAGGTGTGTTCAGGAAGGTTTTCTGACACAATATGTAGATAAGCCTACAACAGGAGAGGTTGTACTTGATCTGCTATTGGGAAATGAACCTGGCCAGGTGTCAGGTCTCTCAGTGGGAGAGCATTTTGGAGATAGTGATCACAATTTTGTCTCTTTTACCACACCTTTAGAGAGGTATGGGTCAGTTAAGTTAGGGAAACATTTAATTGGAGTAAGGGGAACTATGGGGCTATCAGGTTGGAACTTGTAAGCATGAATTGGAAACAGATGTTGTCAGAGAATAGTTCCGAAGCAATGTAGAAAATGTTCAAGGGATATTTACATGGGGTTCTGAGAAGGTGCGTTCCAATGAGATATGGAAAGGATGGTAGGGGACAAGATCTGTGATGTACAAAGGCTGTTGTAAATCTAGTCAAGAAGAAAAGAAGAGCTTACAAAAGGTTCAAAAACGAGGTAGTGATATGAATCTGGAAAATTATAAGGCTAGCAGGAAGGAGCTTAAGAAAGAAATCAGGAGAGCTAGAAGGGGCCATGAGAAGGCCTTGGCGGACAGGATTAAGGAAAACCCTAAAGCATTCTGCAAGTATGTGAAGAGCAAGAGGATAAGACGTGACAGAATAGGACCAATCAAGTGTGACAATGGAAAAGAGCGTATTGAACCGGATGAAATAGCGGAGATATTTAATGAACCATTTGCTTCAGTATTCATGACGGAAAAGGATCTTGGCAATTGTAGGGATGACTTGCAGTGGACTGAAAAGCTTGAGAATGTAGATATTAAGAAATATGTGGTGGAGCTTTTGGAAAGCATCAAGTTGGATAAGTCACCGCGACCGGAAAAGGTGTACACCAGGCGACTGTTGGAAGCGAGGGAAGAGATTGCTGAGCCTCTGGCGATGATCTTTGCATCATCAATGAGGACATGAGAGTTTCCGGAGGATTGGAGGGTTGCGAATCTCGTTCACTTATTCAAGAAAGGGAGTAGGGTTAGCCCAGGAAATTATAGACCAGTGAGTCTTACTTCAGTGGTTGGTAAGTTGATGGAGAAGATCCTGAGAGGTAGGATTTATGAACATCTGGAGAGGCAAAATATGATTAGGAATAGTCAGCATGACTTTGTCAAAGGCAGGTTGTGCCTTACGAGTCTGAATGATTTTGTTGAGGATGTGACTAAACACATTGATGAAGGAAGGAAGAAGATGCAGTGTATATTGATTTCAGCAAGGCATTTGATAAGGTACACCATGCAAGACTTATTGAGAAAGTAAGGAGGCATGGGATCCAAGGGGACATTGCTTTGTGGATCCAGAACTGGCTCGCCCACCGAAGGCAAAGAGTGGTTGTATACGGGTCATATTCTGCATGGAGGCCGGTGACCAGTGGAGTGCCTCAGGGATCTGGTCCGGGACCCCAAGTCTTTGTGATTTTTATAAATGACCTGGATGAGGAAGTGGAGGGTAGGGTTAGTAAATATGATGATGACACAAAGCTTGGGTTTGTTGTGGATAGTGTGGAGGGCTGTCAGAGTTTACAATGGGACATTGATAGGATGCAAAACTGGGCTGAGAAGTGGCAGATGGAGTTCAACCCAAATAAGTGTGAAGTGGTTTACTTTGGTAGGTCAAATATAATGGCAGAATATAGTATTAATGGTAAGACTCTTAGCAGTGTGGAGGATCAGAGGGATCTTGGGGTCCGAGTACATAGGACACTCAAAGATGCTATGCAGGTTGACTCTGTAGTTAAAAGGGTGTTCAGTGTATTGGCCTTCATCAGTCGTGGGATTGAGTTTAAGAATCGAGAGGTAATGTTTAACAGTTGAGAGATTATGAGGGGGGATAGATCGAGTTGACGTGGATAGACTTTTTCCATTGAGAGTAGGGGAGATTCAAACAAAAGGACATGATTTGAGAGTTAGGGGGCAAAAGTTTAAGGGTAACACGAGGGGGAATTTCTTTACTCAGAGAGTGGTAGCTGTGTGGAGCGAGCTTCCAGTAGAAGTGGTAGAGGCAGGTTCGGTATTGTCATTTAAAGTAAAATTGGATGGGTATATGGACAGGAAAGGAAAGGAGGATTATGGGCTGAGTGCCGGTCAGTGGGACTAGGTGAGAGTAAGCGTTCGGCACAGACTAGAAGGGCCGAGATGGCCTGTTTCCGTGCTGTAATTGTTATATGGTTATATGTTGCAGCTATACAGGACCCTGGTCAGACCCTACTTGGAATACTGTGCTCAATTCTGGTCGCCTCACTATAGGAAGGATGTGGAAATCATAGAAAGGGTGCAGAGGAGATTTACAAGGATGTTGCCTGGATTGTGGTGCATGCCTTATGAGAATAGGTTGAGTGAACTCGGCCTTTTCTCTTGGAGTGACGGAGGATGAGAGGTGATTTGGTAGAGATGTACATGATAATGAGAAGCATTGATCATGCAGATAGTCAGAGGCTTTTCCCCAGGGCTGAAATGGTTAGCACGAGAGGGCATAGTTTTAAGGTGCTTGGAAGTAGGTACAGAGGAAATGTCAGGGGTAAGTTTTTTTACACAGAGAGTGGTGAGTGCGTGGAACGGGCTGCTGGCGGCGGTGGTGGAGGCGGAAACGATCGGATCTTTAAGCTCCAGGAAGGCTACATGGAGCTTAGAAACATGGAGGGATATGGGTAAAACCGAGGTAATTCTAAAGTAGAAACATGTTCGGCACAGCGTTGTGGGCCGAAGGGCCTGTATTGTGCTGTAGGTTTTCTATGTTTGTTTCTACTGATCACATTAATTTTCAGTGTCAGACACCCAGTGACTGTAAACACAATCTCCCTCAGTCTGGTACTTACTCCAGTTTCTGTATTTTACACTCCGGGTTCCTCAGAGCTGCAGACACCAGTTTCACTCCTGAATCTCCCAGGTCATTGCCCCCAAGTCTAAACACAAACAGACATTGATGAATAAAGTGATTCAAACCGTGGGTCTGGGGGAATTTCTCTCACTTGGATATTTCAGGAAACATTAAACCCTTCAGTAAATCACTGATCGGAGTTCCCATCACAGTCAATGTCCCTCACTGACCAGCTCCAGTGTATTCACCAAATGTCGGTAATTTAGTCTGTCGGTGTGACCCTGTAAACTCCACATATTCTCTCTCATTTCCAGATGGCTAAACAAAATGTTCCACACAGAAATGCAGGAATGTCAATGGGACACAGTGAAATAGACCCACCCAAGCTAAAGGGATGGGGAAGGGAGATCCCACAGGAGGAAGGGTAATGGGGAAGAGAGATCCCACAGGAGGAAGGGTAATGGGGAAGAGAGATCCCACAGGAGGAAGGGGGAGGGGGAAGAGAGATCCCACAGGAGTTCGGATGGACGAGAGATCTGAAAGTAGGAAGGGGGATGGGGAAGAGAGATACCACGGGAGGAAGGGGAAGTGATAGATCCCTGAAGAGGAAGGAAGATGTGGAAGGGAGACCCACAAGAAGGGTGGGGTATGACAACAGAAGCCCCACAGAAGAAAGGTGGATGGGGAATAGAGATCCCACAGGAGGAAGGGGGATGGGGAAGTGAGATCCTACAGGAGGAAGGGGGATGGGGAAGAGAGATCCCACAGGAGGAAGGGGGACGGGGAAGAGAGATCCCACAGGAGGAAGGGGGACGGGGAAGAGAGATCCCACAGGAGGAAGGGGGAAGGGGAAGGGAGATCCCACAGGTGGAAGGGGGACAGGGAAGGGACATCCCACAAGAGGAAGGGGGACGAGGAAGGGACAACGCACAGGAGGAAGGGGGAAGGGGAAGGGAGATCCCACAGGTGGATTGCTCCCCGTGCTATGTGCTAGTGGGGCTAGAAATAAGAAGATAATGCAGCTAAATATGTGGCTGAGGGGATGGTGCATGAGGGTGGGGTTCATGTTTCTGGACAATTGGGCTTTCTTCCAGGAGAGGTGTGACCAGTTTGAATTGGACAGTTTGCACCTGAACTGGAGGGGACTAACATCCTTGCCGGTAGGTTAGGCAAGTTCTGCTCAGGGGGTTTTAAACCAGATTGTAAGCAGAGGGTGCAGTGTGTTAGAGCTGATAGTGATGTGGAGGAGGATACGGGTCATGTGAGGACTGCTTGTATAGACAGATATCAAAGGTTTGTACATGATAGAGATGTTCTCAGGTACATCTATTTCCATACGAGGAGTATTGTAGGTAAGGCAGATGAGTTTAGGTCGTGGATTGGCACATGATGATATCGACATCATTGCTATTAGTAAGACTTGGTTGCAGGAGGGGCAGGACTAATAACTATATAAACATTTAACAATTACAGCACGGAAACAGGCCATTTCGGCCCTTCTAGACCGTGCCGAATGCTTACACTCACCTAGTCCCACTGACCCGTACTCAGCCCATAACCCTCCATTCCTTTCCTGTCCATATACCTATCCAATTTTACTTTAAATGACAATACCGAACCTGCCTCTACCACTTCTACTGGAAGCTCATTCCACACAGCTACCACTATCTGTAAAGAAATTACCCCTCATATTACCCTTAAATGTTTGCCCACTAACTCTCAGATCATGTCCTCTTGTTTGAATCTCCCCTATTCTCAATGGAAAAACCCTATCCACGTCAACTCTATCTATCCCCCTCATAAGTTTAAATACCTCTATCGTCCCCCCTGAACCTTCTATGCTCCAAAGAATAAAGACCTAACTTGTTCAATCTTTCTGTGTAACTTAGGTGCTGAAACCCAGGTAACATTCTAGTAAATCTTCTCTGTACTCTCTCTATTTTATTGACATCTTTCCTATAATTCGGTGACCAGAACTGTACACAATCCTCCAAATTTGGCCTTACCAATGCCTTGTACAATTTTAAAATTACATCCCAACTCCTATACTCAATGCTCTGATTTATAAAGGCCAACATACCAAAAGCTTTCTTCACCACCCTATCCACATGAGATTCCACCTTCAGGGAAATATGCACCATTATTCCTAGATCACTCTGTTCTACTGCATTCTTCAATGCCCTACAATTTACCATGTATGTCCTATTTGGATTATTCCTACTAAAATGCAGTACCTCACACTTATCAGCATTAAACTCCATCTGCCATTGTTCAGCCCACTCCTCTAACTGTTCTAAATCTCTCTGCAAACTTTTAAAACCTACTTCATTATCCACAACGCCACCTACCTTAGTATCATCTGCATACTTACCAATCCAATTTACCACCCCATCATCCAGATCATTAATGTATATGACAAACAACATTAGACCCAGTACAGATCCCTGAGGCCCACCACTAGTCACCGGCCTCCAACCTGACAGTTATCCACCACTACTCTCTGGCATCTCCTATCCAGACACTGTTGAATCCATTTTACTGCTTCAGTATTAATACCTAACGATCAAATCTTCCTAATTAACCTTCTGTGCGGAACCTTGTCAAGGGCCTTAATGAAGTCCATATAGACAACATCCACTGCTTTACCCTCGTCAACTTTACTTGTAACCTCTTCAAAAAATTCAATAAGGTATGTCAAACATGACCTTTCACGCACAAATCCATGATGACTGTTCCTAATCAGACCCTGTCTATCCAGATAATTATATATACCATCTCTAAGAATACCTTCCATTAATTTACCCAGCACTGACGTCAAACTGACAGGCCTATAATTGCTAGGTTTACTCTGGGAACCCTTTTTAAACAATGGAACCACATGAGCAATACGCCAATCCTTCGGCACCATCTCCGTTTCTAATAACATTTGAAATATTTCTGTCAGAGCCCCTGCTATTTCTACACTAACGTCCGTCATGGTCCTAGGGAATATCCTGTCAGGATCCGGAGATTTATCCACTTTTATATTCCTTAAAAGCGCCAGCTTCATGTTCTGGGTTTCTGTTGTTTCAGACGTGATAGGGGTGAAGGATGAAAGGGGAAGGAGTGGCATTACCAGTCAGGGAGAATCTCACAGCTGTGCGTAGACGGGACAGCCCGGAGGGCTCGTCTACAGAGGCCATATGGGTGGAGAGTGAGGAACGGGAAAGGTGTGACCACACGAATAGGGTTGTATTATAGACTGTCCAATAGTCAGAGAGAATTGGAGGAGCAAATCTGTAGAGAGTTAGCAGACCAATGTAAGAAACAGAAAGTTGTAATCGTAGAGGATTTTAAATTTCCACATATTGACGGGGACGCCCACTCTGAGAAAGCGTTAGATGGCGTGGAGTTTGTCAAATGTGTTCAGGAAAGTTTTCTAAATCAATATATTGAGGTACCAACGAGAGAGGGTGCAGTACCTGATCCCCTATTAGGGAACCAGACAGGTCAGGTGACAGAAGTATGTGTAAGCAAACATTTTGGGTCCAGTGACCATAATGTCATTAGTTTCAAGATAATTATGGATAAGGATAGGACTGGTCCACCAGTTAAGGTTCTGAATTGGAGAAGGGCCAATTTTGTGGAAATGAGAGAGGATCTGGGAAAAGTGGATTGGGATAAGTTGTTTTCTGGCAAGGATGTGTTCAGTAAGTGGAAGGCCTTCAAGGGTGAAATTTTGAGAGTGCAGAGTTTGCATGTTCCTACCAGGATTAAAGTCAAAGTTAACAGGCATAGGGAACCTTGGTTTTCAAGGGATATTGGCGATCTGGTTAAGTAGGTGTTTAGCAGGAATAGGCAACAAGGAACAATTGAGGTACTTGAAGAGTATAGAAAATGTAAGCGAATACTAAAGAAGGAAATCAGGAAGGCAAAAAGAAGACATGAGGTTGCTTTGGCAGATCATGTGAAGGTAAACCAGAAGGGTTCCTACAAGTATATTGAGAGTAAAAGGATAGTAAAGGACAAAATTGGTCGCCTAGAAGATCAGAGTGGACGTCTATGTGTGGAGCCTCATGAGATGGGGGAGATCTTAAACAGGTTTTTTGCATCAGTGTTTACACAGGAAACTGGCACAGCGGATATGGAATTAAGGCAAACAAACAGTAGTGTCATGGAACATATAGAGATTAAAGAGGAGGAGCTGCTTGCTGCCTTACAGTGAATAAAGGTAGATAAATCCCCCGGGCCTGACATGATATTTTCTCGGACCTTGAGAGAGACTAGTGTAGAAATTGCAGGGGCCGTGGCAGAAATATTTAAAATGTCCTCAGCCACCGGTTTGGTGCCGGAGGATTGGAGGGTAGCTCATGTTGTTCCGTTGTTTGAAAAAGGCTCCAAAAGTACACCAGGTAATTACAGGCCAGTAAGCCTGACATCAGTAGTAGGTAAATTATCAGGAGGTGTTCTGAGAGATCAGATATACAAGGATTTGGACAGCCAAGGGCTGATAAAAGATAGTCAACATGGCTTTGTATGTGGTAGATCAAGTTTAATGAATCTTGTAGTGTTTTTCGAGGAGGTTACCAAGAATGCATATGAAGGAAAGGCTGTGGATGTTGTCTGCATGAACTTTAGTAAGGCCTTTGTCAAGGTCCCACATAAAAGGTTAGTTCAGAAGGTTCAGACACTAGGTATCCATGGAGAGGTTGTACACTGGATTCGAATTGGCTGTGTGGGAGACGACAGAGAGTGGTAGTGGATGATTGCTTCTCACCTGTGACTAGTGGTGGGTCTCAGGGATCTGTGCTGGGACCATTGTTGTTTGTTGTCTATATCAATGATCTAGATGATAATGTGATAAATTGGATCAGCAGGTTTGCTGATGACACTAAGATGGAGGCGTTGTGGACAGTGAGGAAGGCTTTGAAAGCTTGCAGAGGGATCTGGACCAACTGGAAAAATGGGCCAGAAAATGACAGATGGAATTTAGAACATATGACATATAACCATATAACAATTACAGCATGGAAACAGGCCATCTCGGCCCTTCTAGTCTGTGCCGAACGCTTACTCTCACCTAGTCCCACTGATCGGCACTCAGCCCATAACCCCCCATTCCATTCCTTTCCTGTCCATATTACTATCCAATTTTTTTTTAAATGACAAAATTGAACCCGCCTCTACCACTTCTACTGGAAGCTCGTTCCACACAGCGACCACTCTCTGAGTAAAGAAGATCTCCCTTGTGATACCCCTAAACTTTTGTCCTTTCACTCTCAACTCATTCCCTCTTGTTCGAATCTCCCCTACTCTGAATGGAAAAAAGACTACCCATGTCAACTCTATCTACCCCCCTCATCATTTTAAATACCTCTATCAAGTCCCCCCTCAACCTTCTACGCTCCAAAGAATAAATACCTAACTTGTTTATTAGGTGCTGAAACCCAGGTAATTTTCTAGTAAATTTACTTAGTACTCTCTCTATTTTGTTGACATCTTTCCTATAATCTGGTGACTAGAACTGTACACAATACTCCAAATTTGGCCTTAACAATCCCTTGTACAATTTTAACATTACATCCCAACTCCTATACTCAATGCTCTGATTTATAAAGGCCAGTATACCAAAAGCTTTCTTCACCACCCTATCCACATGAGATTCCACCTTCAGGGAACTATGCACCATTATTCTTAGATCACTCTGTTCTGCTGCATTCCTCAATGCCCTACCATTTACCATGTATGTCCTTTTTGGATTATTCCTACCAAAATGTATCACCTCACACATATCAACATTAAACTCCATCTGCCATCTTTCAGCCCACTCTTCTAACTGGCCTAAATATTTGAACAACAAGCTTTGAAAACCTTCATTATCCACAACGTCACCTATCTTAGTATTATCTGCATACTTACTAATCCAATTTACCATTCCATCATCCAGATCATTAATGTATATGACAAACAACATTGGACCCAGTACAGATCCCTGAGGCACACCACTAGTCACCACTTTAATGCAGACAAGTGTGAGGTGTTGCATTTTGGAAGGACAGATCAAGGTAGGACATACACAGTAAATGGTAGGGCACTGAGGAGTGTGGAGGAACAAAGGGATCTGGGAGTTCAGATACATAATTCCCTGAAAGTGGCGTCACAGGTGGACAGGGTTGTAAAGAAGGCTTTTGGCATCCTGGCATTCATAAATCAAAGTACTGAGTATAGGAGTTGGAATATTATGGTGAGGTTGTAAAGGACATTGGTGAGGCCAAGTTTTGAATATTGTGTGCAGTTCTGGTCACTGAACTATAGGAAGGATATCAGTAAGGTTGAAAGAGTGCAGAGATGATTTACTAGGATGTTGCCGAGTCTTCAGGAGTTGAGTTACAGGGAACGATTGAACAGATTATGACTTTATTCCTTGGAGCGCAGAAGAATGCGGGGGGATTTCAAAGAGGTTGACAAAACTCTGAGGGGTATAGACAGGGTAAATGAGAATAGGCTCTTTCCACATACATTAGGAGAGATAAATTACAGGAGGACTTGGCTTCAGGGTGAAAGGGGAAAGGTTTTGGGGGAAATTCTTCACTGAGAGAGTGGTGAGAGTGTGGAACGAGCTGCCATCCGTTGTGGAAAATGTGGACTCACTCTTAAGCTTTAAGAATAAATTGGATACATACATAGATGGGGGTGGGGTCTGGAGGGTTATGGACTGGGTACAGGTCACTGGGACAAGTGGAATAAAGTTTCGGCACAGAGCAGAAGGGCCAGATGGCTTGTTTACTGTGCGCTGGTGTTTTATGATTCTATGAAGGGCTGTGGGGAGGAGAGTTCACTCAGGCGGAAGGACGAATGGGAAGAGAGATCCCACAGGAGGAAGGGAGATGGGGAAGAGAGACCCCACAGGAGGAAGGGGGATGGGGAAGAGAGATCCCACAGGAGGATGTGGGAAGGGGAAAAGCGATCCCACAGGAGGAAAGAGGAAGGGGAAAAGCGATCCCACCGGAGGAAGGGGGATGGGGAAGAGAGAACTCGCAGGAGGGAGATGGGGAAGGGATATCCCACAGGAGGATGTGGGAAGGGGAAGAGAGAACTCGCAGGGGGAAGGGGGATGGGGTAGAGAGATCCCATAGGAGGAAGGTGGATGGGGAAGAGAGAACTCGCAGGGGGAAGGGGGATGGGGGAGAGAGATCCCACAGGAGAAAGTTGGATGGGGAAGAGAGATCCCACTGGAGGATAGGGGAAGGGGAATAGAGATCCCACAGGAGGAAGGTGATGGGGAAGGGAGATCCAACAGCAGGAAGTTGTTGCGGAAGAAAGCCCAGAGGAGGAAGTGGAATGTGGAAGAGATGTCCAACAGAAGGAAGAGGATGGGAAAGAGAGTTCCCAGAGGAAGAAAGCTGGTGGGGAAGATAAATCTGACAGGGAAGAGACATTACATAGCAGGAAGTGGGATGGGGAAAAGAGATCCCACAGGAAGAAAGGGAGTGGGGTAGATAAATCCCACAGGAGGAAGGAGCATGGGGAAGAGAGATCTGATAGGAAGGGGGAGGGGACGTGGAAGAGAGATCATACAGGAGGAAGGCGGATGAGTAGGAGAGATACCTCAGGAAGTGGGGACATGGAACAGAGGAACCACAGGAGGAAGAGGAGTGGGGAAGAGAGATCCCACTAGGAGAAGGGGGATGGGGAGTAGAGATCCCAGAGGAGGCAGGGGGGTGGGGAAGAGCGATCCCACCAGAGGAAGTGGGATGGGGAAGAGAGATCTCACAGGAGGAAGGGGGATGGGGAAGAGAGATCCCACAGGAGGATGTGGGAAGGGGAAAAGCGATCCCACAGGAGGAAAGAGGAAGGGGAAAAGCGATCCCACCGGAGGAAGGGGGATGGGGAAGAGAGAACTCGCAGGAGGGAGATGGGGAAGGGATATCCCACAGGAGGATGTGGGAAGGGGAAGAGAGAACTCGCAGGGGGAAGGGGGATGGGGTAGAGAGATCCCATAGGAGGAAGGTGGATGGGGAAGAGAGAACTCGCAGGGGGAAGGGGGATGGGGTAGAGAGATCCCATAGGAGGAAGGTGGATGGGGAAGAGAGATCCCATTGGAGGATAGGGGAAGGGGAATAGAGATCCCACAGGAGGAAGGTGATGGGGAAGGGAGATCCAACAGCAGGAAGTTGTTGCGGAAGAAAGCCCAGAGGAGGAAGTGGAATGTGGAAGAGATGTCCAACAGAAGGAAGAGGATGGGAAAGAGAGTTCCCAGAGGAAGAAAGCTGGTGGGGAAGATAAATCTGACAGGGAAGAGACATTACATAGCAGGAAGTGGGATGGGGAAAAGAGATCCCACAGGAAGAAAGGGAGTGGGGTAGATAAATCCCACAGGAGGAAGGAGCATGGGGAAGAGAGATCTGATAGGAAGGGGGAGGGGACGTGGAAGAGAGATCATACAGGAGGAAGGCGGATGAGTAGGAGAGATACCTCAGGAAGTGGGGACATGGAACAGAGGAACCACAGGAGGAAGAGGAGTGGGGAAGAGAGATCCCACTAGGAGAAGGGGGATGGGGAATAGAGATCCCAGAGGAGGCAGGGGGGTGGGGAAGAGCGATCCCACCAGAGGAAGTGGGATGGGGAAGAGAGATCTCACAGGAGGAAGGGGGATGGGGAAGAGAGATCTCACAGGAGGAAGGGGGATGGGGAAAAGCGATCCCACCGGAGGAAGGGGGATGGGGAAGAGAGATCCCACAGAAGGATGGGGAAGAGAGACCCCACAGGAGGAAGGGGGATGGGGAAAAGCGATCCCACCGGAGGAAGGGGGATGGGGAAGAGAGATCCCACAGGAGGAAGGGGGATGGGGAAGAGAGACCCCACCGGAGGAAGGGGGATTAGGAAGAGAGACCCCACAGGAGTAAGGGGGATGGGGAAGAGAGATCTCACAGGAGGAAGGGGGATGGGGAAGAGAGATCTCACCAGAGGAAGGGGGATGAGGAAGAGAGACCCCACAGGAGGAAGTGGGATGGGGAAGAGAGATCCCACAGGAGGAAGGGGGATGGGGAAGAGAGACCAGACAGGAGGAAGGGGGATGGGGGAGAGAGATCCCACAGGAGGAAGGGGGATGGGGGAGAGAGATCCCACAGGAGGAAGGGGGATGGGGAAGAGAGATCCCACAAGAGGAAGGGGGATGGGGGAGAGAGATCCCACAGGAGGAAGGGGGATGGGGAAGAGAGATCCCACAGGAGGAAGGGGGATGGGGAAGTGGGATCCCACCGGAGGAAGGGGGATGGGGAAGAGAGACCCCACCGGTGGAAGGGGGATGAGGAAGAGAGACCCAACAGGAGGAAGGGGGTAGAGAGATCCCACAGGAGGATGTGGGAAGGGGAAGAGAGAACTCGCAGGGGGAAGGGGGATGGTGTAGAGAGATCCCACAGGAGGAAGGGGGACGGGGAAGAGAGTTCCCACAGGAGGATGTGGGATTGGGAAGAGAAATCTCACAGGACAATGGGGCATGCCAAAGAGAGATCCGGCAGGAAGTGGCAGGTATTCGAAACAAGGCCCTACAGGAGTAAGGGGATGGGGGAGAGAGATCCCACAGGCGGAAGGGGGATGGGGCAGAGAGATCCCACAGGAGGAAGGAGGATGGGGAAGAGAGTTCCCAGAGGAGGAAGGGGGTTGGGGAAGAGGGATCCCACAGGAGGAAGCGGGATGGGGAAGAGAGATCCCTCAGGAGGAAGGGGGATGGGGAAGAGAGATCCCACAGGAGGAAGGGGGATGGGGAAAAGAGATCCCAGAGGAGGAAGGGGGATGGGGAAAAGAGATCCCACAGGAGGAAGGGGGATGAGGAAGGAAGATCCCACAGGTGAATGGGGGATGGGGATGAGAGATCCCACAGCAGGATGTTGATGGGGAGCAGAGAGTGCACAGGTGGAAGGGGATGGGGAATAGAGATCCCACATAAGTAAGGGGATTGGGGAAGATATATCCCTAGGATGTAGGATGGTGGGGAGGAGATATCCCACAGTTGGAAGGAGAATGGGGAAGAGAGATCTGACAGGAGGATGTGGGATGGGGAAGAGAGATACATGTGGAGGGACAAGACAGATCCCACAGGAAGAGGGGGCATTATGATGACCCACAGGAGGAAGTGGAATGGGGAAGAGCAATCCCTCGGAAGGAAGGGGGTGGTGACAATAGATCCCACAGAAGGAATGGGAATGGGGAATACAGATCCCATAGGATGATCAGGCATGGGGACGAGAGATGAGACAGGAGGAAGTGGGTGGGGAAGCAAGATCATACAGGAGGTTGGGGGATGAGTAGGAGAGATCCCATAGGAGGAAGAGTGACGGGGAAAGTAAATGCCACGGGAGGAAGGGGGACGGGGAAGAGAGATCCCATCCGATGTAGGGTATTGGGAAGAGAGATCCCACAGAACGAAGGGGGATGGGGAAGAGAGATCCCACAAGAGAATGGGGAATGGGGAAGAGAGATGTACAGGAGGAAGGGAAATGGCGAAGCAAGATCCCGTAAGAAGTGGAGGGATGGAAACAGAGCCCCCACGGGGGTCAGGTGGATGGGGAAGAGAGATCCCACTGTAGGAAATGGGATATTGAAGAGAGATCCCACAGGAAGAAAGGGGTGGGGAGTTTAAATCCCACAGGAGGAAGGGAGTTGGGGAAGACAGATCCAACAGATGGAAGTGGGATGGGAACAGAGGCCCCAGAGGGTGAAAGGGGATGCGGAAGAGAGATCCCACAGGAGCATGGGAGGTGGAGAAGAGAGATTCCACTGTAGGAATGGGGATGGGGAAGAGAGATTCATCAGGAGGAAGGGAGCTGGTGATGAGAGATCCCACAGGAGGAAGGTGTATAGGGAACAGAGAGCCCACAGGAGGAAGGGAGATGGGTAGGGAGATCTCACAGCAGGAAGAGGGATGGGGAAGGGAGATCCCACAGGAGGAAGGGGGATGGGGAAGAGAGATCCCACAGGAGGAAGGGGGATGGGGAAGAGAGATCCCACAGGAGGAAGGGGGATGGGGAAGAGAGATCCCACAGGAGGAAGGGGGATGGGGAAGAGAGATCCCACAGGTGGAAGGGGATGGGGAATAGAGATCCCACAGAAGTAAGGGGATTGGGGAAGATATATCCCTAGGAAGTAAGATGGTGGGGAGGAGATATCCCACAGTTGGAAGGAGAATGGGGAAGAGAGATCTGACAGGAGGATGTGGGATGGGGAAGAGAGATACATGTGGAGGGACAAGACAGATCCCACAGGAAGAGGGGGCATTATGATGACCCACAGGAGGAAGTGGAATGGGGAAGAGCAATCCCTCGGAAGGAAGGGGGTGGTGACAATAGATCCCACAGAAGGAATGGGAATGGGGAATACAGATCCCATAGGATGATCAGGCATGGGGACGAGAGATGGGACAGGAGGAAGTGGGTGGGGAAGCAAGATCATACAGGAGGTTGGGGGATGAGTAGGAGAGATCCCATAGGAGGAAGAGTGATGGGGAAAATAAATGCCACGGGAGGAAGGGGGACGGGGAAGAGAGATCCCATCCGATGTAGTGGATTGGGAAGAGAGATCCCACAGGAGGAAGGGGATATAGAGAGAGATTAAACAGGATGAAGCAGGAAGGGGTTGAGAGATTGGCCAGGAGGAGGAGGGATGTGGAAGAGAGTTCCCACAGGAGGATGTGGGATTGGGATGAGAAATCTCACAGGAGGAAGGGGGTTGGGGAAGAGAAATTCCACAGGACAATGGGGCATGCCAAAGAGAGATCCGACAGGAAGGAGTCGATGGGGGAGAGAGATCCCACGGCAGGAAGGGGGATGGGGATGAGAGATCCCACAGCAGGACGGAATGGGAAGGGAGATCCCACAGAAGGAAGGGGGATGGGGAAGAGGGATCCCACAGGAGGAAGGTGGATGGGGAAGGGAGATCCCACTGAAGGAAGGGGGATGGGGATGAGGGATCCCACGGCAGGAAGGGGGATGGGGATGAGAGATCCCACAGAAGGAAGGGGGATGGGGATGAGAGATCCCACAGGAGGAAGTTGGATGCTGAGGAGAGATCCAACAGTTGGAAGGAAGGTGGAGTGGGAACAGAGAGCACAGAGGATGAAAGGGGGATGGAAAAGTGAGATCCCCCAGGTGGATTGCTACCCGTGCCACGTGCTAGTGAGGCTAGAAATAGGAAGATAATGCAGCTAAATACGTGGCTGAGGGGGTGGTGCATGAGGGTGGGGTTCATGTTTCTGGACAATTGGGCTTTCTTCCAGGGGAGGTGGGGCCAGTTCGAATTGGGCAGTTTGCACCTGAACTGGAGGGGACTAACATCCTTGCCGGTAGGTTAGTAAGTTCTGCTCCGGGGGTTTTAAACTAGTTCGCAGGGGCAGGGGAACCAGAGTGTTAGAGCAGATAGTGAGGTGGAGGAGGATAAGGGTCATGCGAGGACTGCTTGTATAGACAGATATCAAAGGTTTGTACGTGATAGAAATGTTCTCAGGTACATCTATTTTGATGCAAGGAGTATTGTAGGTAAGGCAGATGAGTTTAGGGCATGGATTGGCATGATAATGATATCGACATTATTGCTATTAGTAAGACTTGGTTTGCAGGAGGGGCAGGACTGGCAGCTTCATGTTCTGGGTTTCCGTTGTTTCAGAGGTGATGGGGCGGAGGGATGAAAGGGGGAGAAGTGGCATTACCAGTCAGGGAGAATATCACAGCTGTGCGTAGATGGGACAGCCCGGAGGACTCGTCTACAGAGGCTGTATGGGTGGAGCTGAGGAACGGGAACGGTGCGACCACACTAATAGGGTTGTATTATAGACCACCCAATAGTCAGAGAGAATTGGAGGAGCAAATCTGTAGAGAGATAGCAGACCAATGTAAGAAAAAGAAAGTTGTAATCGTAGGGGATTTTAACTTTCCACATATTGACGGGGATGCCCACTCTGAGAAAGGGTTAGATGGCGTGGAGTTTGTCAAATGTGTTCAGGAAAGTTTTCTAAATCAATATATTGAGGTACCAACGAGAGAGGGTGTGCAGTACCTGATCTCCTATTACGGAACCAGACAGGTCAGGTGACAGAAGTATGTGTAAGCAAACATTTTGGGTCCAGTGACCATAATGTCATTAATTTCAAGATAGTTATGGATAAGGATAGGACTCATCCACCAGTTAAGGTTCTGAATTGGAGAAGGACCAATTTTGTGGAAAAGAGGGAGGATATGGGAAGTGTGGATTGGGTTAAGTTGTTTTCTGGCAGGGATGTGTTTAGTAAGTGGAACATCTTCAAGGGTGAAATTTTGAGAGTGCAGAGTTTGCATGTTCCTGCCAGCATTAAAGGCAAAGTTAACAGGCATGGGGAACCTTGGTTTACAAGGGATATTGGTGATCTGGTTAAGTAGGTGTTTAGCAGGAATAGGCAACAAGGGACAAATGAGGTACTTGAAGAGTACAGAAAATGTAAGCGAATACTAAAGAAGGAAATCAGGAAGGCAAAAAGAAGACATGAGGTTGCTTTGGCAGATCATGTGAAGGTAAACCCGAAGGGTTTTTACAAGTATATTGAGAGTAAAAGGATAGTAAAGGACAAAATTGGTCGCCTAGAAGATCAGAGTGGTCGTCTATGTGTGGAGCCTCACGAGATGGGGGAGATCAAACAGGTTTTTTGCATCAGTGTTTACTCAGGAAACTGGCATAGCGGATATGGAATTAAGGCAAACAAACAGTAGTGTCATGGAACATATAGAGATTAAAGAGGAGGTGTTGCTTGCTGCCTTACAGTGAATACAGGTAGATAAATCCCCCGGGCCTGACATGATTTTTTCTCGGACCTTGAGAGAGACTAGTGTAGAAATTGCAGGGGCCCTGGCAGAAATATTTAAAATGTCCTCAGCCACGGGTGCGGTGCCGGAGGATTGGAGGGTAGTTCATGTAGTTCCGTTGTTTGAAAAAGGCTCCAAAAGTACACCATGTAATTACAGGCCAGTGAGCCTGACATCAGTAGTAGGTAAATTATCAGAAGGTGTTCTGAGAGATCGGATATACAAGGATTTGGACAACCAAGGGCTGATTAAAGATAGTCAACATGGCTTTGTATCTGGTAGATCATGTTTAATGAATCTTGTAGTGTTTTTCGAGGAGGTTACCAAGAATGCATATGAAGGAAAGGCTGTGGATGTTGTCTGCATGAACTTTAGTAAGGCCTTTGACAAGGTCCCACGTAAGAGGTTAGTTCAGAAAGTTCAGACACTAGGTATCCATGGAGAGGTTGTAAACTGGATTCGAATTGGCTGTGTGGGAGAAGACAGAGAGTGGTAGTGGATGATTGCTTCTCAGACTGGAGACCTGTGACTAGTGGTATGCCTCAGGGATCTGTGCTGGCACCATTGTTGTTTGTTGTCTATATCAATGATGTAGATGATAATTTGATAAATTGGATCAGCAGGTTTGTGGATGACACTAAGATGGATGCGTTGTGGACAGCGAGGAAGGCTTTCAAAGCTTGCAGAGGGATCTGGACCAACTGGAAAAATGGGCCAGAAAATGGCGATGGAATTTAATGCAGACAAGTGTGAGGTGTTCCATTTTGGAAGGACAAATCAAGGTACGACATACACAATAACGGTAGGGCACTGAAGAGTGCGGAGGAACAGAGGGATCTGGGGGTTCAGATACATAAGCCCCTGAAAGTGGCGTCACAGGTGGACAGGGTTGTAAAAAAGGCTTTTGGCATCCTGGCATTCATAAATCAAAGTACTGAGTATAGGAGTTGGAATATTATGGTGTGGTTGTATAAGGCATTGGTGAGGCCAAATTTGGAGTATTGTGTGCAGCTCTGATCACCGAACTGTAGGAAGGATATCAGTAAGTTTGAAAAAGTGCAGAGAAGACTTACTAGGATGTTGCTGGGTGTGCAGGAGTTGAGTTACAAGGAAAGATTGAACAGGTTAGGACTTTATTCCTTGGAGCGTAGAAGAATGAGGGGAGATTTGATAGAGGTTTACAAAATTATGAGGGTATAGACAGGGTAAATGCGAATAGGCATAGATTAGGAGAGATACAAATGAGAAGACATGGCTTCAGTGTGAAAGGGGAAAGGTTTAGGGGGAGCATTAGGAGGAACTTCTTCACTCAGAGGGTGGTGAGAGTGTGGAACGAGCTGCCATCTGATTTGGAAAATATGGACTCACTCTTAAGCTTTAAGAATAAATTGGATAGATACATGGATGGGAGAGGACTGGAGGGTTATGGACTGGGTGCAGGTCAATGGGACTAGCGGAATAAGGTTTTGGTACAGACTAGAAGGACTGAATGGCTTGTTTTCTGTGCTGTAGTGGTCTATGATTTTATGATTCTATGGGGAGGAGAGTTCCCACAGGCGAAATGGGGATGGGAAAGAGAGATCACAAAGGAGGAAGGGGATGGGGAAGTGAGATCCCACAGGAGGAAGAGGGATGGGGAAGAGAGAACCCAAAGGAGGAAGGCATCACACAGGAGGAAGGGGATGGGGAAGAGAGTCCCCACAGGAGTAAGGGGGATGGGGAAGAGAGATCTCACAGGAGGGAGATGGGGAAGGGATGTCCCACAGGAGGATGTGGGAAGGGGAAGAGAGATCCCACAGGAGGAAGGGGGATGGGGAAGAGAGATCCCACAGGAAGAAGGGGATGGTGAAGGGAGGTCCCATGGGAGGAAGGGGAGAGAAGAGAGAGGGATTAAACAGGATGAAGGGGGAAGGGGTTGAGAGATCGGCCAGGAGGAGGGATGTGGAAGAGATGTCCCGCAGGAGGAGGGTGGTGTGAAAGAGAGATCCCACAGGATGAAGGGGGATGGGGATTAGGGAAACCACAGGAGGAAGGGGGATGGGGAAGAGAGATCCCACAGGAGGAAGAGGGATGGGGAAGAGAGATCACACAGGAGGAAGGGGATGGCGAAGAGAGATCCCACAGGAGGAAGGGGGATGGAGAAGAGAGATCCCAGAGGAGGAAGGGGGATGGGGAAGAGAGATCCCACAAGAGGATGGGGAATGGGGAAGAGAGATGTATAGGAGGAAGGGAAATGGCGAAGCAAGATCCCGTAAGAAGTGGAGGGATGGAAACAGAGCCCCCACGGGGGTCAGGTGTATGGGGAAGAGAGATCCCACTGTATGAAATGGGATATTGAAGAGAGATCCCACAGGAAGAAAGGGGTGGGGAGTTTAAATCCCACAGGAGGAAGGGAGTTGGGGAAGACAGATCCAACAGATGGAAGTGGGATGGGAACAGAGGCCCCAGAGGGTGAAAGGGGATGCGGAAGAGAGATCCCACAGGAGCATGAGGGGTGGAGAAGAGAGATTCCACTGTAGGAATGGGGATGGGGAAGAGAGATTCATCAGGAGGAAGGGAGCTGGTGATGAGAGATCCCACAGGAGGAAGGTGTATAGGGAACAGAGAGCCCACAGGAGGAAGGGAGATGGGTAGGGAGATCTCACAGCAGGAAGAGGGATGGGGAAGGGAGATCCCACAGGCGGCATGGGAGTGTGGAAGAGAGATCCCACAAGCAGGATGAGGCATGGGGAAGAGAGATCCCACAGGAGGAAGGGGGATGGGGAAGACAGATCCCACAGGAGGAAGGGGGATGGGGAAGAGAGATCCCACAGGAGAAAGGGGATATAGAGAGAGATTAAACAGGATGACGTGGGAAGGGGTTGAGAGATTGGCTAGGAGGAGGAGGGATGTGGAAGAGAGTTCCCACAGGAGGATGTGGGATTGGGAAGAGAAATCTCACAGGAGGAAGGGGGTTGGGGAAGTGAAATTCCACAGGACAATGGGGCATGCCAAAGAGAGATCTGACAGGAAGAAGTCGATGGGGGAGAGAGATCCCACAGGGGGAAGGTGTATGGAGAAGAGACATCCCACAGCAGGAAGGGGGATGGGGATGAGAGATCCCACAGCAGGACGGAATGGGGAAGGGAGATCCCACAGAAGGAAGGGGGATGGGGAAGAGGGATCCCACGGCAGGAAGGGGGATGGGGATGAGAGATCCCACAGAAGGAAGCGGTATGGGGAAGAGAGATCCAACAGGAAGAAGGGGGATGGGGAATAGAGATCCAACAGAAGGAAGGGGGATGGGGGAGAGAGATCCCACACGAGGAAGGGGGATGCTGAGGAGAGATCCAACAGCAGGAAGGTGGAGTGGGAACAGAGAGCCCAGAGGATGAAAGGGGGATGGAAAAGTGAGATCCCACAGGTGGATTGCTACCCGTGCCACGTGCTAGTGAGGCTAGAAATAGGAAGATAATGCAGCTAAATACGTGGCTGAGGGGATGGTGCATGAGGGTGGGGTTCATGTTTCTGGACAATTGGGCTTTCTTCCAGGGGAGGTGGGACCAGTTTGAATTGGGCAGTTTGCACCTGAACTGGAGGGGACTAACATCCTAGCCAGTAGGTTAGCAAGTTCTGCTCCGGGGGTTTTAAACTAGTTTGCAGGGGGAGGGGGCAGAGTGTTAGAGCAGATAATGAGGTGGAGGAGGATAAGGGTCATGTGAGGACTGCTTGTCTAGACAGATATCAAAGGTTTGTACGTGATAGAAATGTTCTCAGGTACATCTATTTTGATGCAAGGAGTATTGTAGGTAAGGCAGATGAGTTTAGTGCGTGGATTGGCACGATAATGATATCGACATTATTGCTATTAGTAAGACTTGGTTTGCAGGAGGGGCAGGGCTGGCAGCTTCATGTTCCGGGTTTCCGTTGTTTCAGAGGTGATAGGGCGGAGGGATGAAAGGGGGAGAAGTGGCATTACCAGTCAGGGAGAATATCACAGCTGTGCGTGGATGGGACAGCCCGGAGGACTCGTCTACAGAGGCCGTATGGGTGGAGCTGAGGAACGGGAAAGGTGTGACCACACGAATAGGGTTGTATTATAGACCGCCCAATAGTCACAGAGAATCGGAGGAGCAAATCTGTAGAGAGTTAGCAGACCAATGTAAGAAACAGAAAGTTGTAATCGTAGGGGATATTAACTTTCCACATATTGACGGGGACACCCACTCTAAGAAAGGGTTAGATGGCGTGGAGTTTGTCAAATGTGTTCAGGAAAGTTTTCTAAATCAATATATTGAGGTACCAACGAGAGAGGGTGCAGTACCTGATCCCCTATTAGGGAACCAGACAGGTCAGGTGACAGAAGTATATGTAAGCAAACATTTTGGGTCCAGTGACCATAATGTCATTAGTTTCAAGATAATTATGGATAAGGATAGGACTCATCCACCAGTTAAGGTTCTGAATTGGAGAAGGACCAATTTTGTGGAAAAGAGGGAGGATATGGGAAGTATGGATTGGGTTAAGTTGTTTTCTGGCAAGGATGTGTTTAGTAAGTGGAACGCCTTCAAGGGTGAAATTTTGAGAGTGCAGAGTTTGCATGTTCCTGCCAGGATTAAAGGCAAAGTTAACAGGCATAGGGAACGTTGGTTTACAAGTGATATTGGTGATCTGGTTAAGTAGGTGTTTAGCAGGTATAGGCAACAAGGAAGAAATGAGGCACTTGAAGAGTATAGAAAATGTAAGCGAATACTAAAGAAGGAAATCAGGAAGGCAAAAAGGAGACATGAGGTTGCTTTGGCAGATAATGTGAAGGTAAACCGAAAGGGTTTCTACAAGTATATTGAGAGTAAAAGGATAGTAAAGGACAAAATTGGTTCCCTAGAAGATCAGAGTGGTCGTCTATGTGTGGAGCCTCACGAGATGGGGGAGATCTTAAACAGGTTTTTTGCATCAGTGTTTACTCAGGAAACTGGCATAGCGGATATGGAATTAAGGCAAACAAACAGTAGTGTCATGGAACATATAGAGATTAAAGAGGAGGTGTTGCTTGCTGCCTTACAGTGAATACAGGTAGATAAATCCCCCGGGCCTGACATGATTTTTTCTCGGACCTTGAGAGAGACTAGTGTAGAAATTGCAGGGGCCCTGGCAGAAATATTTAAAATGTCCTCAGCCACGGGTGCGGTGCCGGAGGATTGGAGGGTAGTTCATGTAGTTCCGTTGTTTGAAAAAGGCTCCAAAAGTACACCATGTAATTACAGGCCAGTGAGCCTGACATCAGTAGTAGGTAAATTATCAGAAGGTGTTCTGAGAGATCGGATATACAAGGATTTGGACAACCAAGGGCTGATTAAAGATAGTCAACATGGCTTTGTGTGTGGTAGATCATGTTTAATGAATCTTGTAGTGTTTTTCGAGGAGGTTACCAAGAATGCATATGAAGGAAAGGCTGTGGATGTTGTCTGCATGAACTTTAGTAAGGCCTTTGACAAGGTCCCACGTAAGAGGTTAGTTCAGAAAGTTCAGACACTAGGTATCCATGGAGAGGTTGTAAACTGGATTCGAATTGGCTGTGTGGGAGAAGACAGAGAGTGGTAGTGGATGATTGCTTCTCAGACTGGAGACCTGTGACTAGTGGTATGCCTCAGGGATCTGTGCTGGGACCATTGTTGTTTGTTGTCTATATCAATGATGTAGATGATAATTTGATAAATTGGATCAGCAGGTTTGTGGATGACACTAAGATGGATGCATTGTGGACAGCGAGGAAGGCTTTCAAAGCTTGCAGAGGGATCTGGACCAACTGGAAAAATTGGCCAGAAAATGGCAGATGGAATTTAATGCAGACAAGTGTGAGGTGTTCCATTTTGGAAGGACAAATCAAGGTACGACATACACAATAACGGTAGGGCACTGAAGAGTGCGGAGGAACAGAGGGATCTGGGGGTTCAGATACATAAGCCCCTGAAAGTGGCGTCACAGGTGGACAGGGTTGTAAAAAAGGCTTTTGGCATCCTGGCATTCATAAATCAAAGTACTGAGTATAGGAGTTGGAATATTATGGTGTGGTTGTATAAGGCATTGGTGAGGCCAAATTTGGAGTATTGTGTGCAGCTCTGATCACCGAACTGTAGGAAGGATATCAGTAAGTTTGAAAAAGTGCAGAGAAGACTTACTAGGATGTTGCTGGGTGTGCAGGAGTTGAGTTACAAGGAAAGATTGAACAGGTTAGGACTTTATTCCTTGGAGCGTAGAAGAATGAGGGGAGATTTGATAGAGGTTTACAAAATTATGAGGGTATAGACAGGGTAAATGCGAATAGGCATAGATTAGGAGAGATACAAATGAGAAGACATGGCTTCAGTGTGAAAGGGGAAAGGTTTAGGGGGAGCATTAGGAGGAACTTCTTCACTCAGAGGGTGGTGAGAGTGTGGAACGAGCTGCCATCTGATTTGGAAAATATGGACTCACTCTTAAGCTTTAAGAATACATTGGATAGATACATGGATGGGAGAGGACTGGAGGGTTATGGACTGGGTGCAGGTCAATGGGACTAGCGGAATAAGGTTTTGGTACAGACTAGAAGGACTGAATGGCTTGTTTTCTGTGCTGTAGTGGTCTATGATTTTATGATTCTATGGGGAGGAGAGTTCCCACAGGTGAAATGGGGATGGGAAAGAGAGATCACAAAGGAGGAAGGGGATGGGGAAGTGAGATCCCACAGGAGGAAGAGGGATGGGGAAGAGAGAATCCAAAGGAGGAAGGGATCACACAGGAGGAAGGGGATGGGGAAGAGAGATCCCACACGGGGAAGGGGAATGGGGAAGAGAGATTCCACAGGATGAAAGGGGGATGGGGAGAAGAGATCTTACAGGAAGGCGGGGGGGTGTGTGGGTTGTGTGGAAAAGACATCCCACAGGAGGATGAGGAAAGAGTAATAGAGAGCCTACAGGAGGAATGGGGGTGTGTGCAAGATTCCAAAGAATGGAAGGGGGATTGGGATGAGAGGTCCCACGGGAGGATTCCAAAGGTAAACTATAATCCTACAAGACAAGAGGATGCAGAAATTTTTTGTATGTGTGTGTTGGGTCTGAACAGAGGCCCAGAGGAGATGCGCCCTCGCTCTTTGCGTATCTGGAAGTGAGCAAAGTCACACACGGGGAAGGGCAGGGGAGGACAATCTCACAATGGTATTTCTTTCCTTCTCACTGGGACAGTCTGCTGACGGTCTCTTGTCCCTCACCGGGAGGAGGGTGTGAATCTCTGACCCACCTGCTGCAGTCAGTGTCGGTCTGGGTGTCAGTAACAGTGAGAAGGAACATTGTCAATGGACGGGTCACAGGCAGCGAGAAACACGGCCATTCCTGTGATTTACTACCATTAAACCAATGGTCATTGTTCACTGATCTGATGAAGTCTCCAACATCCCTTCACAAGGAACCAAAGAACCCTCCTGTCCTTGGGGAATTACTGACCATTCCCCTGGGCATTTGTCATAATTCTTCACAATCTGATTTACTACAAATTTACCGAAATTCCTTTCCATTGAAACAACACAATGGAACAGTTTCACAGTTCAGAGTGAGAGATAAATCAAGTTACCTCAACTCCTGGCACTTGTGCAGCCCGGGTCCCAGCCGTTGGATTCCTTCACACTGAATGTGACAGCCCTGCAGGTCGAGGTGTTTTATTGTATCACAGAGTCCGATGACATGAGACAGGACCGCGCAGTCAATCGGGGTCAGTGTCATTCCACTGAATGAAAGTGTTTCCACAGATCCCAGTGTGGCCTGAGCCAGGCCACGATTCTGAGACTCAAACAGGTAGTGCAATGTGTTCAGCAGGCTCCTTTTACCAGCTTCATTCCTCGTGTTTCCACTCTGGCGTTTAACCTCCTCCTTCACCCAGTCAATCACCCGGCAGGTTGTTTGATGAGGAAATGGACCCAGAAACTCCTCCAGGCCCCGAGCTGTCATTGGGGAGGAGAGACCAGCAACAAAACGGAGAAATACCTCAAATCGCCCATCTGTCGTGTTGTGGGCTTTAGTGAGGAACTTCAGGATATCCCCGGGATGTGGATTCAGGAATTGTGCGACTGCAGCTACAAACTCTTGGATGGTGAGGTGTGGGAATGTGTACACCACACTCTGGGCAGAATCCTCTCTCTCCAAAAGCTCCATCAGGAATCCGGACAGGAACTGGGAAGGTTGCAGATTGTAGTTGATCAAATCTCCATGTGTAAACACAATCTTCTTCTCAGACACTCCTCTGTAGGCCATCTGACCAACCCTGAGTAACACATCACGGGGGCTCTCAATCTCACGGCCGTGATTTTTCAGGATGTTGTAAATATAGTAGGAGTACAGTTGGGTGATGGTTTTGGGAACTCGCTGTGGGTCCCTGACTCTTTGTGTGAAAAAGGGGCCCAGTGCCAGTGCGAGGATCCAGCAGTAGGAGGGGTTGTAGCTCATGGTGTACAGGATCTCGTTCTCCTTCACGTGTTTGAAAACAGCTTCTGCCACCGTCCGATCTTCAAAATACCTGATGAAATATTCCTTCCGTTCTTCACCAACAAATCCCAGGATTTCAGCCCAGACACTGATGTCTGCCTTTTCCAATAAATGTAACGCAGTGGGACGGGTTGTCACCAGCACTGAACACCCTGGGAGCAGCTTGCCCTGGATTAAACTGTACACAATGTCAGACACGTTGCACTTGAATTCAGGATCTGTGTACTGTGATTCTGTGTCTCTCCGACCATCAACAAAGTTAATTTTGTCCTTGAATTCATCCAATCCGTCAAATATGAACAGCAGTCCCTCTGTGTGTTTCCAGACTTTTCCCAGAATATTCCCAAAGTAAGGATACTGATGCAGAATCAGTTCTTTCAGGTTTATTCTGCAGTTAATGGAGTTTAAATCCCGGAATTTGAAACTGAAGACAAACTGGAATTGTTGGTATATCTTCCCCGTGGCCCAGTCATAAACAATCTTTTGTACCATTGTTGTTTTCCCAATCCCTGGGACTCCGGCCACTGCTGCAGACATCCCGGATTTGTTTCTAAAGACAGATCTTTTCAATTTTTGAACAAAGCTCTTCTTGAATAACTGATCAGTCCGGATTTTTTCCAGGTTACCACGGAGATCTTTTTCTCTCCACTCCTCGTGGTCTCTGCCTCTTGCCAGCAGCTCATGTTCCACCAGTCTCCGATCTCGAACAGTAGAAATGACCGTGAGCTCAGCGTATCGATCAACCAGCTGGAAAACCTTCACCTTCTCGCTCATCAGGATCGTGTTCACTCTCAGTTTTTCAGTTTGTGCCCGCAGAGTCTCCATGTGTTTCCTTCGAACATCTTATGACGGACAGAAATAGGTTGTCAATGCCTGATCTGATGAACATGGAGCTCACAACATATTTTCTTTAATAAAAAAATACCTGTGAAAGACACTGTTTGTGTGAAATCGGGTGATCGGAGATTAGAGTGTCTGAAAGTGAAAGACGGCCCAGAAACATTTCTGATCTGATTCAGATCCGCTGTTAAAGGCTCCACTCTCCCCTCTGTTGGTAGTTTGCAGATTCCCCGGTGTTCCAGCGAGCACCAAGTGCACACGTGATTCTGGAGAGGAGAGTGTTGTGTGGAGCGGGTGGTTTCACTGCTTTCACTGCTCAGCTTCTGCTGAAGTGTGCAACCCTGCAGAGGGTAACAGTGGAGGGTGAGGGGGGCATTTACTTGCTCTACTGACTTTTACTTCTCTCACAATGGACCCCATGTTCTTGACACTCCTTTACGATGAAGCTGTCAGTACTGAGCCGCAGAAAAGGAACATAATTTCAGTCTCCTTTTCCAGGCTGAGCCAGTCACGATGTAACACACCCTGGTCTACAGTCTCTTTTTCTCCGAGGAGCTGGTCCATGAACTCAGGCAATTCCCCGATGATGTGCGGAAGAGCAGGAAGCTGAAGAGAATGGCAGTGGTAATAGGGAACTCTAAAGTCAGGAGGGCAGGTAGGCGATTCTGTGCACACCGATGGTACTTTGCCTCTCAGGTGCCATTGTCCGAAATGTTTCTGGACGCGTTCACAATATCCTGAGAAGGGCGGTTGAGCAGCCAGAAGTCGTGACAAACATTGGTAACAACGACATAGGAAAAGCAAAGGGAGGAGGTCTGGAAAACCGAACACAGGGATTAGGAAAAAAGCTGAGGAACAGGAGCTCAAAAGTAGTGATCTCAGGATTGCTGCCTGTGCCACCCGACAGTGGCAATAGGAATAGAATGAGGTGGCAGAGAAATGTGTGGCAGAGCATTTGGAGCAGGGGGCAGTGATTCAGATTTCTGGATAATTGGGACCACTTCCGGGGCAGGTAGGAGCTGTACAAAAGGCACGGGTTGCACGTGAATCCGATGAGGACCAATATTCTTCCGGGCAGATTTACTGGAGCTGTTGGGAGTGTTTTGACCGGGGGACTGGAACTAGGACGATGAGGACCAATATTCTTCCGGGCAGATTTACTGGAGCTGTTGGGAGTGTTTTGGCCGGGGGACTGGAACTAGGACGATGAGGACCAATATTCTTACGGGCAGATTTACTGGAGCTGTTGGGAGTGTTTTGGCCGGGGGACTGGAACTAGGACGATGAGGACCAATATTCTTGCGGGCAGATTTACTGGAGCTGTTGGGAGTGTTTTGGCCGGGGGACTGGAACTAGGACGATGAGGACCAATATTCTTCCGGGCAGATTTACTGGAGCTGTTGGGAGTGTTTTGGCCGGGGGACTGGAACTAGGACGATGAGGACCAATATTCTTGCGGGCAGATTTACTGGAGCTGTTGGGAGTGTTTTGGCCGGGGGACTGGAACTAGGACGATGAGGACCAATATTCTTGCGGGCAGATTTACTGGAGCTGTTGGGAGTGTTTTGGCCGGGGGACTGGAACTAGGACGATGAGGACCAATATTCTTGCGGGCAGATTTACTGGAGCTGTTGGGAGTGTTTTGGCCGGGGGACTGGAACTAGGACGATGAGGACCAATATTCTTGCGGGCAGATTTACTGGAGCTGTTGGGAGTGTTTTGGCCGGGGGACTGGAACTAGGACGATGAGGACCAATATTCTTGCGGGCAGATTTACTGGAGCTGTTGGGAGTGTTTTGGCCGGGGGACTGGAACTAGGACGATGAGGACCAATATTCTTCCGGGCAGATTTACTGGAGCTGTTGGGAGTGTTTTGGCCGGGGGACTGGAACTAGGACGATGAGGACCAATATTCTTCCGGGCAGATTTACTGGAGCTGTTGGGAGTGTTTTGGCCGGGGGACTGGAACTAGGACGATGAGGACCAATATTCTTGCGGGCAGATTTACTGGAGCTGGTGGGAGTGTTTTGGCCGGGGGACTGGAACTAGGACGATGAGGACCAATATTCTTGCGGGCAGATTTACTGGAGCTGTTGGGAGTGTTTTGGCCGGGGGACTGGAACTAGGACGATGAGGACCAATATTCTTGCGGGCAGATTTAGTGGAGCTGTTGGGAGTGTTTTGGCCGGGGGACTGGAACTAGGACGATGAGGACCAATATTCTTGCGGGCAGATTTACTGGAGCTGTTGGGAGTGTTTTGGCCGGGGGACTGGAACTAGGACGATAGAGCTGTGGATGAACCAGCAGTTTTACAAGTAGATGATGGGTTTAACATGAATGTAAGGAAGGACAAGCCAATGACTGGGTTCAAATACAGACAGAGCAAACTGTTCAATTGTACCACATCCACAACATTCAAAAGGGGGCAGATGCAGGACTAAACGCATTGTATTTAAATGCACGCAACATTCAGAATAAGGTGGACGAACTTTTGGCGCAATTAGAGATTGGTCAGTATGATGTTGTCGGCATCGCTGAGTCGTGGCTGAACGAAGACCATAGCTGGGAGCTTAACGTTAAAAGATTTACGTCTTATGGAAAGGACAGGCAGGAAGGCATAGGCATTGGTGATGTGGCTGTGCTGGTTCGAGGTGGAATCACATCTGTATAAAGAGATGACATAGGGTTAGAGAATGTTGAAGCTTTGTGGGTGGAGATAGGAAACTGTAAGAGTTAAAAAAAAAACTTCATAGGAATCCTATATTGGCCTGAAAATAGCGAATGTGTGGGGTTGAGATTGCAAAGGGAGTTGGAAAAGGCGTGTGTTAAAGCCAATGACACAGTTGTAATAAAGGACTTCAATGTGCACGGGGAATAAGAAAATCAAACAAATGTCTGGAATCAGATCGCAAGAGAGGGAATTTATTGAATTCCCACGAGATAGCGTTTTAGAGCAGCTTGTGCTTGAGAGGACTCAGTGAAAGGCTATCTTTGAATGGGTGTTGTGTAATAGCCCTGATCTTACGAGGGAGCTTAATGTAAAAGAGCGATAAAGAGGTAGTGATCATAATATGAGTGAATTTATAATACAGTTTGAGAAGGAGAAGCATAATTTACAGTATCAGTATCGCAATGGAATAAAGCGAATTACAGAGGCACGAGAGAGAAGCTTTCCCAGGTAGATTGGAGAAGGATACTAGCGGAGATGGCTGAAGCTTCTGGGAATAGGTCTCAAGTTGCAGGATGGATACGGCCCACGGAGGAAGAAGTTCTCAAGTGACACGTGTAGGCAACCATGGTTGGCAAAGGAAGTTAAGGATTGCATAAAAGCTGAGGAAAGGGCATACAACAATAGTCAACTAAAAAAGCGATAAGAAGGGAAAAGATGAAATATGAGGGCAGAAAAGCCAATAATATAAAGCAGGATAATAAACACTTTTCTTTCAGTTATATAAAGATTAAAAGGGAGGTGAGAGTCCATGCTGGAACACTGGATAATGTGCACTCTGCATATATCTTCACTGTTCCAGACACTAGCAGTCTGCGAGTGACAGGCAGTAGGAGTGAGTGCCATTGCTATTACAAAAGAAAAACATCTTGGCATACTGAAAGCTCTTAAGGTGCAAAGTCACCTGGGCGAGATGGACTGCATCCCAGAGATCTGAGAGAGGTTGCTGAAGGGATGACGGATGGATTGATCATGATCTTTGAAGAATCACTTTATTCTGGCATGGTCCCGGAGGACTGGAAGATTGCAATTGTCACTCTAGTCTTTAAGAAGGGAGGAAGGCAAAAGAAGGAAAATTATAGGCCAGTTAGCCAAACCTCAGCGACTGGGATAGAGTTGGAGTCTCTTATTAAGGTTGAGGTTTCGAGGTACTTGGAGACTAATGACAATATAAGTTAGCAATGGTTCTGTTAGATTTCACGGTGGAAGTAAGAAGCAGGGTGGACAAAGGAGAGTCATTGGATGCCATTTACTTGGATTTTCAGAAGGCATTTGATAAGCTGCCGCACACGAACCTGATTAACCAGATAGAAATCTATGGTGTCACAGGAAAGATACTGGCAGCGAGTGGGAATAAAAAGAGCCTTTTCTGGTTGGCTGCCAGTGACTGGTGGTGTTCCGCAGGGATCAGTATTGGGACCGCTGACTTTCAGATTTCTTGTCAGTGATTTAGATGATGGAAGGAATGTATCTGTGGCAAAGTTTGCGGATGATACGAAGATAGGTGGAGGGGTCGGTAGTGCGATTGCAACAGGACTGAGACAAATTGGAAAAATGGGCAAAAAGGTGGCAGATTGGATACAGTGTTGGAAATGTATGATAATGCATTTTGGTGAAAGGAGCCGACTATTATCTAAATGGGCAGAAGGTCCAAGAATCAGAGCTGCAGAGCGACTTCAGAGGGACCTTGGAGCCTCGAGCAAAACTCACAGAAGATTAATTTAAAGGTCGAGTCTGTGGTAAAGGCAGCAAAAAAGAGAATCGAATATAAATGCTGAGCCTTTACAAGACTGTAGTCAGGCTGCACTACAGGAGTGTTGTCAACAGCTTTGCCTCTGAAAAGATGTGTGGTCATTAGAGAGAGTCCCAAGGAGATTCCAGATGATGATTCCGGGAATGAAGGGGGTAACATATGAGGTGTGATTTGTCAACTTTGGGCCTGTACTCACTGGAATTTTAAGGAATGCAAGGGAATCTCTTTTAAACCTGCAGAATGTTGAAAGGACCAGATAGGGTGGATGTGGAAAGGATGTTTCCTCTGGTAGGTGCATCCAGAACTAGGGGCCAGAGCCTCAAAATTGAGGGGCGATCCTTTACAACAGGTAAGGAGGATTCTTTGAGCCAGAGAGTAATGACTGTCTGTAAGGCTCTGCCTCAGACTACAGTGGAGGCCGAGTCCATGGGTGTAATGAAGGCAGAAGTTCCTGATCGGTCAGGGCATCAAAGGATATGGCGAAAAGGTGTTGAGTGGAATCGGGGAATCAGCCATGATGGAATGGCGGAGCAGACTGATGGGCTGAATGGCCTAATTCTGCTTCCATGTCATGTTCTTATGGAGGAATAACAACAAATCTCGGCTCCACTTTGGATCGGAGGTGTGAGATTTCCCTTGCTGGAGTTGGATGTTCCAATTGGAATAGTTTGGCTTCAGTTTTGTCAAATCTCCAGATATTCGGCCCTACAGAAAAGGTGTTGTGACAAATGCAGATTGCTTCCTGTCCTCCAGCAACAGCAACAAAACTTGTCTCCCAGACTCTGACAGTCTCTACACAGGCCTCTAAAGACAGGTATTCAGACTCTCAGTGTGAAATAACAACAAAAACCTGTCTCCCAGACTCTGACAGTCTCTAAACAGGCCTCTAAAGAGACGTATTCAGACTCTCAGTGTGAAATACAGACTTTGAGATTTCCATTCCATCACTTACCTTTCAGATGCGCGGGCACTTCAGATAATCCCCGCTCAGTGTCCATGTAGGCGAACTGGCCGTCACCTGTTCAAAAAAATTAACCTGCATGAAGTCTGTTCTGTGTAATACTGTAAATTCATCAGCATTTACATCTGTAATGCACAGTGTATTGTTCACCGTACCACGTTCCCGTATTTCCTCCAATATTCTGCTCAACTTCGGTAAATGGTGATGTAGTTTCACAAAGGATTCCCACATCACCCTCCGGGCCCCGGAGCCCTTCTCCATCACCAGATCCAAGAGGAGTTTGGAAGCGCCCGCTCGCTTTCCCTTCTCCGCGAGGTCAGTCATGCTCTGTAATGAACAATGGGAAATATATTGAGGAGTGGAGGGATGGGTTCAAATCTACCCTGAACATGGACTGACCCAGCACATTCTGCTCGTCACAGATCACTGACAGCAATTGTTCGTAGCAGGAAAAAGAATTTAAAAGAAGTTAGCGTGGCCAGTGATGACTTTCTGAACGCCACAGATTGTGGGGTACTTATCCACTTGGCAAGGTTTAAACAGAGCAGACGTAGTGTGAGTGAGCCAGAGATAGAGTAGGTTATTGATGCTTTGTGTCAGAGAGGGTTCAGTGAGGAGAGGCGGAGGCTTTAGGTAGATCTTGGGTAACATTTCCCTTCTCTTTTTCACTGTTAGAGCAGTGGGAAAGCCAGGCAGGATAGTGGGATGCTGTTCCTACAGGATGCGGCAAGACAGGAGAAATTCAGATAACTACACCTTCAGGAATTTCATCCAGCTGCAGCTTAATACAGACTGTGCTAAGGAATTGGAGCTGGAGCTGGGTGAACTCAGGATCATTTTTTAGGCTGAGAGATTGACTGACAGGCTATACAGGGAGGGAGCTATACACAAGGGGCAGGACACAGGGAACTGGGTGACTGTCAGGAGAAGGAAGGGAACAGGCAGCCACTGCGGGAAACTCCTCTGTAACAGGTGTACGGATTTCTGTTTTGGGGTATGGCCTAGCAGAGGAAAGCCACGGTGATTATGCCTCTGGCTCTGAGTTTGGCTTTGTGACTCAGAAGGGATGAGAAGTGCTGAGCTGCACTGATGGGGAATTCAATGGTTAGGAGAACAGACTGGAGATTCTATTTACAAGAACAGGAATTTTGGATGGTGTCTTGCCAACGTCATTTATATCTCGTATCGACTCTGAAACTTTCTTAAGGATAGGATGAGCTGTCAGAGGTCGTCGTCCATGCTGGTACCAATGACAAGAGCAGGAAGTGTGATGAGATCCTGCAAAGTGATACAGATCCAAAATTTCTTGAAAGTGTTGTCAAAGGTAGATGGCGTTGTAAAGCTTTTCGGACATGGGCCTTCATAAATCAAAATATTGAATACAGAAGTTGGAATATTATGTCGAAACTGATGTGGCAGAGACTAATTTGAAGCAATGTGTGCACCTACCTCTCGGAAGGATATCAATAAGATTGAATGAGTGCACAAAAAAATACAGATTGTTGCCAGGACTTGAGAACCTGAGATATAGAGAGAGTGTGAATAGGCTAGGATGTTATTTCAATAGAGTGTAGGAGGACCAATAGAGATGTGACAGAGGTATACAGGCTTATGAAAGGTATAGATAGAGTAAGTGTGAAAAGGCATTTACTACTGAGGTTGGGTGGGACTGGAATTAGAGATCTTGGGGTAACGATGACAGGTGAAAGGCAATATGAGGGTGAACTTGTTCACGCAGAGGTTGCTGAGAGCGTGGAACATGCTGCCATCGGAATCAGTCAATGTACATTCGTTTTGAACATTCAAGATCAATTTGGATAAGTTCATTCAATGGGGGAGTTATGGACGTCTCCAGTCCGGGTGCAGATCAATGGGACTAAGCAGATAATAGGTCGGTGTGGACTAGATGGGCAGAAGAGTTTGTTGCTGTACTGTAGAGTTTGATGACTATGGGTAGATCAAGCTATGACAGGGTTACTGTTGATTTTCCCTGGGGTAATCCCTGGTAAACCACAACAGGTTCACACTTCACTGCCAGGCTTCATGTGGGGTCCAGTGTCAGCCGACAGTTGGAAACTGGCAGTGAGTAGCAGACAGCAAATTCAGGACTATTGTGCATGTGTGACAGACCAAAAGCAGCTGGTGGGAATGTTGAGTAAGAAGTTTGGACTGAAATTGTCAGCTCCCTCATGTGGAATGTAGTGTTCGGTATAGTGTCTGGCTCTTCATTAAAATTCAATCTAGGTGGCGTTAGGTGAATGCACTCCCGGAGCACAAGGACCATTGGAAAGCAGTTTATTTGTAATTCTCTGTTAGCTGTAGATTCTTGGAATATTTTCAGTTATACAAATGTTGCATTTCCCAGTGTTAACAGTATATGTTGTGGTAATTACAAACTCCAAATGGAACAGTCACAAGGAACAGATGGTAACAGAACCCTGAGGCATGCTGGGATATTGATCAATTGCAAGAGGGCCAGCAATTGAAAAGAGAGACAATATTCAGTACTGCCTGTTCAACTGACGGTGGGGTTGAAGGTAGACTCGAGAAATGAGCTGAGAAATATGTCACTATATATTTGATTTGTGGGAATCCCATGGGTCATCAGAAGAACACAGACTGGTGAATAGCAATTAAGGTCGAGCATTGGGAACATGATGTGTTATCAAACGGAGTGGTGTAAAGAGGTTCCCTGTCCACTTGCAATGTCCGTCAAGTGTCATATCACTAAATTCACCTCTCAGTCATTGTCTGTATCCTAACCTGTCTAAAAATGAACGTGGTCAGAAAACTGGAGAGAGGCTGGTATTAGTGAATGAAGGTTCAGGGTTTCCTCAGGTGAAATCTCTTTTCTTGATGTTGACCGCAAGCATTGCAGGATTTTCACAGCCCAGAGGTGCCGTTACACCGGTTCTGTCGGTCTGTGATTGATTCTGTAGAATCTACACTCAGTGTATGTCCCTTCCACTTACGTGATACTCTCGCCCGGTGAAGTGATCCTCGCCCATTAACATGAAGCTGACTCCCTCCACACCCTCCTCAATCGCCTGCTCCAGTCGCTCCATGTAGAATCTCGTCAACTGGAACAGCTGGTGATCCTCACATTTTGCCAGGAAGGCGGCGATTGCGGAGTTCAGATCTGTAGTTGGTCATTGAACATAAAATAGTAGAGTGTACCATGCGTATGCGGACAGGATGCCAATTTAAACTAATCCCATCTTCAGGAACCTGGTGAATATCCCTCCATTCCCGGCTGACTCATGAGTTCAAACGCCTCTCAGACGCTGCTGAGTATCTGTTTCCAGTCCCTCCCTCGGCAGCACATTCCAGACACCAATCACTCTCTGTGGAAAACATGCATCCTAAATCCCCTTTAAAAACTTTACCCTCTGACCTTAAACCTATTCCCTCTGGTATTTGTGTTGAAACTCGTCTGCACCCTCTCCAGACCCTCCACATCATTCTCGTGATGTGGTTACCAGATCTGTGCACAATACTAAAATTGTCTCTTAAGCACCGTTCATCCAGTTACAGCACAACTTAAAAAAAATACATACTCACACCTCAACTCGCCGTTAGCACACTACCAATTGTGTTGCCACTTTCAGGGAGCTATGCACATCCATCGCAAAACCCATCTGTACATCAGTCTTATTAACGGTCCCAGCATTCATTGTGCACAGAAATTCTATCTGTTCCCTGGACTGTTACATTGCCTGCTGTTTTATTCCTCTGAGTTTCACCCACACCCACCTTATTCAGAAGCTGCTTCTCTTTTCACTCAGGTGAAGATTTGCCTGGTGAGCGGAGTGATTCGACCATTCCCGTTGTTAGGTCCCTGCACTGGAGCTGGTGAATTGTTCCAGTGCTCAAATTCACTTTACCAGTTGGAACAATGACCCCGTTTGATGGTACTTTCTCTCTGCCCCGTTATCGCCCATGTTTGTCCCTCTGAACTATTGATAATTTGACTACACGTGCACCATAAGGACAGAGTTTTAATGAGAAAGAGCTCAGTGAACATACCTGTGTCCATTCTGAGTCTGACTGAGGTTGGTTGATTGTCGTCTTCTTGTCTGCCGTCTGGATGGCAGAAAGCACCACCTGCTGGCAATGACCTGAATTACACAAATAAAGGAGTGAGTCAGTTACTCTGCCCTTCATAATTTAAACCATGTTTGTAAGGTCACTGCTCACTCTCCTACATTCCAGGGAGTAAATGGAGATTGGAACAAAGACCTCCAACTGAACACAAAGTTCAAGAAGATAGCAAGGAAATATAAGGAAACTTTCTTAAAGGAGCGATGCACTGAAGCTGAAGAAGCCAACAGAATTGGAAAAAGAAACACAAGAGATCTTTTGCTGAATGTTAGGGAAATCAAAGGAACATTTCATGTAAAATGAGCGTAGGAAAAGACAAAGAAGGGAAGGACCTTACAGAAGCAAAGGACATCAAAGGGAGTTGCCAGGAACACACAGAGGAATTGCAGAAAGATCCAACAGCGAAGACACCTGCAATGACTCCCTCATCGATACAGAGCCAGACATTCTGGAAAGTGAAGCCAATAATAAGGCTGCAGGATGTGACAGGAGTCCAGCTGAATTGTTTAAAACTCTAAAAGGTGATGCTGTCAACGTGTTGCATGCAATTTTCCAGCAGATCTGGGGAAAAAATAGAAACAACAATGACCTTTAAACTGGATTAAGATCCGTTTTTATCCCCATACCCAAGAAGGGAAATGTAAAGGATTGTTCAAATTACCGAACATTTTCACAAGCTAGAAAGGTAATTCTAAAGATCGTGCAAGCAATACTCCAGCAATATATGGAACCCGAACTGTCAGATGTACAAGCTGGTTTTAGACGAGGCAGAGGCACCAGTGAGCAAATTGCTAACCCATGCTGGATAATGGAGAAATCGAGAGACTTCCAGAAAAGTATTTATCTGTGTTTTATTGACTACTCTAAAGCCTTCAACAGTGTGGACCATAATAAACTACAGCAAATCCTTAAGGAAATGGGGATACCTGGACATCTGCTGTGCCTTATGAGAAACTCAGATGAATTGGCCACATAAAGAGAAGACAGTATTCCATGTTCGGTAAAACAGAAGGTTAAGGAAGGAGAGGACAACAGAGATGACGATGGCTAGATAATACTACTCAGACAATGAACCTGACCTTGTGGAATCTTGGATAGGCAGTTTGCAAAAAGGCACCTTGTTGTGCAGTAACGCTCTTTTATTTCACTGTATTCATCGGCTTTCATGTATGGATGACTGACTATTGAGTTTGAACATAAATTGGACAATGATTGTATCATAAACAAAATGCAACAATAAATATAAATGTTTTCAGTCAATAACAGACTTGTAAGTGTTGCATTTTGTCCCTCAGATAAATCGCTAATGCAGACAGGGAGCAACCATGCTCCAAGCCTCTGCCCCCACAACACCCAGTGGGACAGCCTGCTGGCCCAAGGTGGGTCTGTTTACTCCGTTGTTTAAACCCAGACACCTCAAACAAAAGGCAGCCGCTGGGTCCCTCCAGCCCACCGTGTCAGATAGTAAGATCGTGACTTGTTCTCAAAATCTCTCAACACCGCACTTGCAGGTTAACACTTTACCGGTGTCCGCTACAAATATACTGAAGCCTTCTTCATCCTCGCCACTTCAGAGGAGATAAACCCCCTGTACTCCCACTGTCGCCATTGCAGCTCCGCCAACTCCTTGGAGAGGAAGAGCAGCATTAAAAAAACGAGCTTGTTGGATCTTTCCCGGGAGTCAGGTTAGGAAACACGTGGTGGGGTCTAGGGAGGAAACTCCTTAATGCCGAAACCCATATTCCCGTTGGTTGGTATGCTAAATTGGCATTTGCTGTCACCAGTGAGGGATAAGTAAATCTCACATCACTTCACGCGAGATACCGGGCACGCGCAGCATGCTTAAATCGTCTAAATGTCAGCCCGGGAGCGCAAGCGTGACGGCGCTCCGCGAGACGCATGTACAGTGAGCTGGTGCACGCAGTAGATGGGGAAACTGTAGAGTCAGTAACAGGGAACGGGGAGCGCGTCCCTCGGTCCCGTACTGCGCTGGCCAGATCACCGAATGAGTCATGGTCGATCCGCAACCCGCTGGGGTACAACATTAATACACCAATCCCCATGTATATACTTAATCAATGTAATGTTTGTCAGTTCCACAATATAATTAATTTGCTGATGTTATATTGTGTTACACTAATTAAACTGTCAGAACTTTTCTAATCAACACACAAAATGCATAAGTGGACCACTCGGTCCTTCGAAACTGCTGCTGATCTGATTTAAACTTTCGTTACGCATTGCCCCATGTTCATCTCGATAACACTTCAAACCCACTCTTTATGAAGAAACTGGGCTTTGAATGGCAAGAAAGGCTTTACTTTCACTGGTCAGTGAGTAGAACGAGTTCCGAACTCCCCCGATTAACTCCAGCAAAAAAAAAATGGGAGGGTGAGAGAGGGAGTGGAGAGGGGAAACTGTTGCTGCTTTTCACTGCACGGTGCCCTTTCCACAGCTAATCCTTCCACAGTCTTTCTGAACATTGCATCTACCTTAATATCATCTCCTTCATCATCTGACCCAACACGCTGCTTCCCATCCAAAAATGACTGAGTTTAAACCGATTCCGGCTGCAAGGGCATTCATTCATGTCGAGTACAGGTATTACCCATGACTTTGGTACCGGGTCAAATGGGAACATTGCAAAACCTAGTTCTGTTTAATCACAGGTTCATGGGTTCTGACAAGTTATTGGAAGAAGACTACTTGATGACGCCAGGTATGGAAATGTAAATTATTGTTTGGCATTTTCTAGTTCGGACTGAATGAAATGTGGTGCCGGGACATTTGGCTTCAAGAGGGTTTGCTCTTAGCAGAGGCTTGCATGACGATATACTCGAGGGCAAGTATATCATTGCAGCTTGCAATAGACAGAGGAGTCAATGACATGTTGCTGTAGTTCATGGTGATTCCACATTTCTGCAATCACTACAGGAGGAAGCGCTGTGGTGTCTCATAAAGGGAGAAAATTCTCAACGCATTTTGAGATGATTACCACCTAACACAGCCAAGCAAGGAAACAGCAGAACCGATAAGAGTTTGAAATGAGCAAGCAATGTGAGGGAATGTGTGTGACTTCACATAGCTGGGATGCTGACAGCAAATAGCAAATCTGGAGTGATTGCAACTGACATAACTGGCACTTCTACATTTATTCAGTCCCACTCCAGCTATTTCCTACCTTCCTTGGTACAGAAATGTAATGTCTGAAGGACCAGTGTTAGAGTAAATGAGACTCACCAAACTTTCTCCTGACTGAATCAATGGAAACTAAGGGTTCTCTCAAGTTGATGCTCTCAGCACTCGGGCTGGTTCACTTGTTGATGTTCCCTCATCTTCAGTTGTGGTTTGCTTCCAGTTGTGGGCTTTTCTTCCAGTAAATCTCTCACTGCAGATCTAACTTTAACCAGAGAGACGATGAAGCACGTTAACAAGACAAAGGAGAACCAAGCATTAAACTGAAATTTAAATCTTGAACGCATAAGTAATGATCCGAGTGAAGAAATCTGTAACTGTCCCTCACACTTTACAAAACCTGACATGGGATACAAAGGAACACACACAAAATGCTGGAGGAACTCATCAGACCAGGCAGCAACTGTACGTCGACTCGACTCTCTTCCATATACAGATGCTGCCTGGCCTGCTGAGTTCCTCCAGCATTTTGTGTGTGTTGCTTCGCAGCATCTGAAGATTTTCTCTTGTTTGTGATGGGATACACATACCGGGACTCAGTCAAGGTATAAGATACAAGTCATAATACATAGGAGTAGAATTAGAGTCATTCTAGTCATTCAGTCATTCTAGTCTGTTCCATAATCAGTCATGTAGGATTATTTTTCCAACCCCGTATTCTTGCTTCCCTGCTATAATACTCAACCTATTTAGCAATTCAGAACATGAATGTACCCAACGATCGCCTCCAGCACCCTCTGTGGCATAAAATTCCACAGATCAACTGACATTTGGCTAAAGTAATTGCTCTCATCTCAGATCTAAATTGAAGCTTCTTTATTCTGAGGCAGCACTCTCAGATCCCAGACTCTCCGTCTAATCAATACACCCTCTCCATTCCCACTGTATCCAGGCTTGTTGTTATTTAGCTGGTGTAAATAATCACTCCCACTCCCCCCCCCCTCCCCCACAACCACCATCCCTCTGAACTCCACTGAACTCAGGCCCAGGGCTATCACATGCTCCACATGCATAAAGCTCATCATTCCTCAGCTTATTTTGTGAACTTTGTTATCAACAATTGTACTGAACACATGTCCAGGATTAAAAGGACAACTGGTACCAGGATAATTCACAGGGAAAAGCTCCGATTTCTTTACTGTTCTACAATCATAAAATGAGTGCAGCTTCACTGCTCCATTCGCAGGAAATTTAACATGTTCCGGAGTGAATGTAATAAAGAGAAACTGGAATCACTACAAATGCTCAGCAAGTAAGGAACTGCCGTGGGGAGAGGACCAAGTTAATAATTCGGTTTCCTAACCTTTCATCAGAATGGATTCAAATATTACCCAGTTTTTACTGGAAATCTTGTGTTGTTCTCCTTGGAGCGGCGGAGACTGAGGAGAAATCTCTTAGAGGTTTATAAGATTATGAAATACATTGACAGAGTAGTCAGGGAGTATCTCTTCGCTGGTTAGAAATGCCTAATAGCAGAGGACACGTAATGAAGGTGTGAGGGCGTAGATGCAAAGGAAATGTGAGGGTGTTTTACTCAGGGAGTAGTGAATACATGGAATGAGCTGCCTGTAGTGGTGGTGGAAGACAATACATCGGAGTCTTTGAAGACACGTTTAGATAGGCACGTGGGTGTGAAGAGGATATGGATATTGTGTAAATCGGACGGATTAGTTTTTTTTGGGGGGGGCTTGATTTTGTTTTTTAGCTGGTTTAGCACACCATTATGGCTGAAGTGCCTGTTCCTGTGATGTACTGTTCCATGTTCTGTTCTATCTCCAGCATCTTCCATTTCTCTTTGAATCACACTGGCAGATAGACAGGTGAGAGTGAGGGGGAATTTCCAAATGTGAATTGAATTATGGAACCCAGGTCTATTTCTAATAGTGCAAACACAAAACAACATGTTTAATCACAGGCTCACCCTGTGAGGGACAGAATTGGAAATTCAATTCCCTGTTTTTCTTCCAAAGGAACTATAGAATCAAATATCTGAGCACAGAACAGAAATACTAACTGATCATTTCATAAACCCGGGAAACTTGATCCCCGAATTAATTTTATCTGGTTAAAAAATTAGTGGCATCTATCCTGGGACCCAACCTCACTGGGTCACAGCCCACACCGAGAGTTTAGGACATCTTTCCCATTTTCCATATTGGGTGGCATCAACACAGATTCGACCTGATAGTTTTCAACCAAATTTCCCAGTTCCACACAACTGTGCTTCCCAAGAGACTTAACCCCATCCAAAGCAATTTACTAAAAACCTGAAAACGAAATGAACATTCAACAGATAAAGATGTGGAAAGATGATTTTTCAGGTCCAACACCCTGTATCGAAATGGCTTTGAACATTTTTTGATTTGATTTCAGGTCTCCAGCATCTTGAGTGTGTTTTTTTTTAATATACAGCTGCTCACAGACAGGAGACAGTGAGTGTTAATTTCCAAACACGGTGAGGATACTGAACCCGCGGTAGATAACCAACGATGCAAACACTGAACAGCTCACTCCAGGTACTCACTGCCTCTGTGTATTGAGATTATCTCGCAGGTCTATTCGATCTGTCTGCTCTATTGTATCTGTGCCCTTCGGTTCGGACTCGCTAACCCTGAGAAACGAACAGTGGTGTATGTGGCTGGGCATCACGGGTTTATAGACTACGTAAGGCTTGACTGTACCAATGAGGCCTCCCCCCACTCCCTGCCGCTCCAAGCAATGCTTCGAACGCTAGCCAGCCAGGAAAGCTACTTTCCTCAGAGCTGAACATCCATTGTCTGTAACAGCAAAGATAATGAGGACTCTGGCCAGAAAGCATCCAGGCTGAGCTCGCAGAAAGAGTGTACATATGCACATTGATGTCTTCACAGCTATCGTCAACATTTCACTTATCCAGGCTGCTGTTCCCACGTGCTTCAAATCAACCACCATTATCCCTGTACCAAGGAACCCGACATATTCGGAACAAAGTGACCTACTGCCCAGTGAAGCTGTCGCCAATCAGCATTAAGTGCTTTGATCGGCTGATAATGGCACACATCAAAAACTCCAATCCTTGTTCACTGGTCACTCACCAGTATGCTTACCGACTGAATCGCTAAGTGGCAGATGGCATTGCATCTCTCATTCTCCTTGGCCTGATATGCCTTAAAAAAAGACAATTAGGTCAAAATGTTGTTTCTGGATTTCATTTCAGCATTCAACGCTTTTGTCCCACAAACCTTGGTGAACAAATTCTCACGCCTCCGTCTAAAGACGCCACTGTGCAACTGGGCGGTGGACTGCCTAACCAACAGACGACAGACAGTCACAGTGCACAAATGGTCCTCCCTTCCCATCATCGTCAACCTCTGTGACCCTCAGCCTTGTGCTGAGACCATTGCTGTCCACTCTGCTCACACGATTGCAAATCCAGACTCCCGAGCAAGACCGACCTGCCATCAAGCACATATTCACAGAAAGATGGTGGAAAAGTACCATAATATCATTAAACGTCCCACACACCCTGGTCAGGGACTGTTTGTCCCACTCACATCAGTCCATCAGGGAAGAGGCTACATAACATCCACGCCAGTACAATCATCCTCGAAACAGTTATTTTTCCCTTTTTGAATAGTAAAGAAAATTATTGAGGCTTGGTCGACCTCATTAAATTGGTTTACAATCAGTCTGTAGTCATAACATTTCTTGTAAACATAGCAGGAGTAAATTGGCCACTACCCCACCGAGCCTTCTGCCCCAAGCAGTGAACTCATGGCTTTCGTTCCGCAATGCCGCCGGCTGCTTTCTGTAAGTGGTCACACTCCCCCCCCCCCCCCCCCCACTGTTTGCTGTGTATCGAGCCTTTGAACAGAAACAAAGTCTTTGCTTCTACAGGACTTTCAGGAGATCAGCTCTGAAACACCCAGAATAAACACACTCTCAAAGAGAGAACAACGAATATTTATCGGAAACGGCAAGTTCTGATAAAAGGGAACTCATGTTGCCTGAACAGCTCTTCGCACGCTAGCTTTGCAGTTGTAACACCCGGTTAGAGAACTGTTCCTAATCTCAAACATCTCTTGCAGACTCTCTGGTGTTCACTCCTTTCGTAGCATCATTTCCCTGCTAACATTGATTTACAATCACACTCACTTTGCATCATTTCTACCTTTATATCAAAATTCTCGTGGCGAAAGGGCTGCAGTAGTAGGGTATATAAACGTGAATTCTGCAAACACACTGTAAGCCAGAGAATGGGGTCTGAGTGCAACTGTGAGCGAATAATCAAAAATGTTGTTCATAAATTATCAGAATGGAACAACGTGACACTTCCTGCTCCAGGGAAAAGGAAGAGGTAATTCACCGAATGAAAAATAATTAGTATAATTTAGAAAAAAATACCAGGTGATTCGGCAGATTCCCACATCGGAGGTTAGTGTTACGTATTCAGGCAACAATAAATATATGTGAGTTAGGCAAGGGTTTTTATAACAAATAACACGTTTATTAAACACTGAAAACAAACCCCCCAAAAGTAAACAAACACTAAGGTAACCGGAAAACAGCTGCTGTGCGGCAGCTTCACAGTTCTTAAAGCGATGCAGCAAAAACAGTTCTTAAAGCGGTATTGCCAAAAGTTCAAAATGCTTAGTCCATTTAAAAGGAGAGACTTTTTAAGACAATTTAAATTCTCTTTCACGTCGCTTTTCTTCCATCCCCGGTGTCGAACTTTTCCCACGAAGAATTTTATGAAACGTAACGGCTTAAAGGCACTGACCTTTTCTTCCACACTATTCTCAATCCTTTCTGGTATTTCCCAGGGATTAACATGAGAGTAGTCAACGATATCCTTCGAATAAGGATCAAATAAAGGTCGAACTTTCCACCGTCGAAATTCGATTCTCCTTGATCTTTAATTCCCAAACTTTTATCTTCACTCTCCACAGCAGTATTGTAAAGAAACTGCTGGCAATGACCTTTTAAACTTTAGGCATTAGATAAAACTTCATTTTCCAACTAAACTGCGTCATCACATTAAATCACGCAGTGGCATGAAGTCAGCTTGGCAAATCCAGCCACGAACTGCCCCTCCCCACAGGGTGGGTCTTCCTTTTATAACCTGTAAAAAAAACCTGTCACATGACCTCTACTGGCGGGAAAATGACGTCACTCCACCATCACAAGACCATTACCTCAAGTCCAGTATAACTTCAACCCCAGTCACGTGACAAGGGTACGTAACATTAGTCAAGAAGGTTCAGTGGCTTAACGTTAAGGAAGCGATGGTAACATAGCTTCGGCATCGGCTTCCTGGGAGAAGCCAGTAAGCGGTAGAAAATGTTTTGGTCCTCTGACTGGAGACCAGTGACTAGTGGGGTTCCTCGGGGATCGGTGCTGGGTCCATTGTTGCTTATAAGCTCTGTTAGCACTCTGGTTGATTTAATTACTGCAATGTTTGTTTTTGGTTCAGAGACAGGTAATTTGCATGAATGATACTCCGTACTTTTTAAATTGTTTTACAATAAACTCTGGAGTCAGACCTTTACTGTAAATATAGCACGCATAAATCGGCCACTCATCCCATCCAGCCTTCTGCCCCGTGCAATAAAATCATGGTTTTCGCTCCGCAATCCCGCCTGCCGCCTGCCTCTTTCTGTAACCGGTCACACGACCTTTTCCCACCACCGGCCCGCACCCGCTGTTTACTGTCTGCCGTGGCCTTGAAAGGAATCAAAATCTTTGCTGCTACAGGATGTCAGCGTGATCATTTCGAAACAGCCACAACAAACACAGTCTCAAACATCTGAAATGACAAGTATTGGAAATGGAAATCGTGTTGTCCGAACAGGTTTTTCAAACGCTTACATTGAAAACGTAAACCCTGGTTAGAGATCTGTTTTTAATCTTGACATAAACTGTGGAAAATCTCAATGACGCTGACAGGAAACTGCAGGATCACAAATACAATCACTGACAGAAGGGGGTTAAAATGGAGCGAATGAGCTATTGATCACTAATCCAAAACACAATGATTTGAAATAAAGATCGAAATAAATATCGGAAGCTGAATTATTCTCACCTAATTCACCAATAATGTTCGGTCTCCGTGTGGATATATTTTCAAGTCGTTTTCTTCCAATTTCATATCAGACAATCAGACGGACTTCAGTTACTAGGTGCGGGGGAGGGGCCGGGTTGCTGTTCTGTGAGACTCACAGCGCGGGTTTCTGTGTGCAAGCTGCTGCCTGTCCGCAGGGCGGATTCTCTGCTGAAACCACACAGACCAGTTCGACACTCCACTTAATCTGCACCAAGTTGCCTTAATATTGTATTTAATTCTGTTACAGAAAATAAAGCAACAAACTCCAGATGGTAGAGAAAAAAAGAAGTCCCACAGTGTCTGCAATCTGAATGGCTACTTGTTGCATTTGCTACCAGACGTTGCGAGATTCCAGCATTTAATTTTACCCCAAACTCCCATCATTTGTAATTTTAATATCATATTTTGTGAGTTAATTAAATAAATTGCTCTGTGGCATTCTCCACTGCGACGTCCCGGACAGTAAAACAGTAAAATTTCACGGTCGCTCTGTTATTCTGAGTAGTTAGTTGTTTGTGTGTGTGTGTGTGTGTGTGAGGAGGGTGGGGGGGGAGGAGAGAGAGAGAAAGAAATCGGAGAATGGACCCGGCCCTGCCCTGTGGGACATTTTGGATATTATTATCCGTGAGCAAGGTTCATCTGCACTGACTCAGTACAATAGAAAATGTGTATGACTGAAGGTGACGACGTCGTTTCTTTTAATGCATTTGGTCAATAACTAGTTCATTGAACTTGTCAGAACTCCCTTCTCCCCTTGATTTCCCTCACAGTCCGAACAATAGCCGAGCCCCGCTGTAAACGCTCACTGATCTGCAGAATCGGAGACAACATTTACCTTTGATGTTGATACCGGACGGAGTTCAGCGCGGTCCTGGACAGCCGATCATGCACCGAGAATTCAGTCGGTGCTGCTGCTCCCGGGGCGATTCGGTTAGAATGCGTTAGTCGCTCGTTACAGATAGGCAGGTCCGGATGATCCGGGGTAAATGAAGCCGTCCACAGTTCTGATCCCACACCTCCTCACCAGCCTAGTACAGGTCGGTCAGCGGGAGGAGAGGGGACTAGGACAAATGCAGCAAAAACAGACAGAATTACAGAGGTTGTGTGAACCTTCCCTCACGGTCGCAAGAAGTTTCTGTCTGGATTTCCGTGTCGATCGCACTTTTCCAATTCGCTGGACGGAGCTTCTCCGGTTTATTCAGCCAATCCCAGGCTGTGAATTTGATTCAGCCAGGTTCAGGCTCCACCCTCTTTGTCAACGCGGCTGTCCGCTGCAGGGCGAATTTCAGCTCAAACACTCCACACCCAGCACAGCTATTTCGAGATCAAATTATTTAAGGCGTTTCAGAGCGGGGAGGATTAATGAAGGAGGGGTGGCGTTACCAGTCAGAGAAAATGTCACGGCAGTGCTCCGTCAGAACCCGACTAATGAGGCATTCTGTGTGGAAATGAGAAAGAAGTACGTTATGGCCACGGTAATGGGGCGATATTAAAGACAACACGACAGTCCCGGGGATTTAGAGGAACACATTTGTAAGATCGTATATTGCTGCAAGAAACTTAAGGTTGTTACACTTGGTGATTTTAACTTTCCACATAATGACTGGGAATCTCATACTGTAAATGGACCAGGTGGGATAGAGTTTGTCAAGCGTGTCGAAGAACTTTTCCTTCATCAGTACGCAGAAGTCCCAACAGTAAGCGTGCAATACTGAATCTGCTATGAAGGAATGAGGCAGGGCAGGGGACAGACATTTGTGCATAGCAACACTTTGCATCTTGTGACCACGATGCCAGTAATATGCACCTAAATATACAGAAGGTTCGGCCTGACCCGTGGGTTGGGATTCTGAATTGGAGAATGCACAATTTTGATGGTGTCAGAATGGATCTGGCAAGTGTGGATTGAGACAGGCTGCTGCTTTGTGGCGAAAGTGTACTTGGAAGGTGTGATGCCTTCAAAAACGGAATTTTGAGACTACCAGCATGCAAGTGCCTGGCAGAATGAAAGGTAAGGATAACAAGCGTAGGAACCTTGATATGCAAGAATTATCGAGGCGCCGGTTAAAAGAAGAAAGGAGGTGCATGGCAGAGAATGGCAAGTTGGATCAAATGAGGCACTTGTGGAGTATAGTAAGTGTAAGAGAAAGAAATCCGGGCGGCTAAAAGAAGGCATGAAGTTCGTCTGATAGACAAGGTGAAGAGAGTTATTGAGAATTCCACAAACATGATCCGAGCAAAAGGATTGCAAGGGATAAAACTGTATCACTGGAAGATCGGAATGATAATCTGATGTAGTCTGATGTACCAGTATTTCAGCGGAGTAAGGGATATTTCAGTGTTATGAGAAAGGAGCTGGCCAATGTAAATTTGAAAGAGCTGCTGGCAGGGATGTCAGCAGAGTAGCAATGGTGTGAGTTTCTGGGAGAAACCAGGAAGCTGCAGGACACGTGTATTCCAAAAATGAAGAAATGCACCTATGGCAAAATAGTACAACCGGGGCTGAGAAGGGAAGTCAAAGCTATTGTAAAAACAAAAGAAAGGGCATACAACAAAGCAAAAATTCGCAGGAAGATAGAGGATTGGGAAGTTTTAAAATCTTACAGAGAGCAACGAATAAAATCTGTAGAAGTGAAAAAATATGACAGGGACGTTACTGACATAGTTAGAGCATTGACTGATTGATAGGAGGCAGAGAGTGGGAATAAAAGGGTACTTTTCTGTTTGGCTGTCAGTGACTAGTGGTGTTCCGCAGGCGTTGGTGTTGGGAGCACTTCTTTCTCTGCTGTGCATTAATGATTTAGATGGTAGAATAGATGATTTGTCACCAAGTTTGCAGATGATACGAAGATTGGTGGAGAGGAAGGTAGAGTTCAGGAAACAGGTCAGATGCAGAAGGACTTAAGCAGATTAGGAGAATGGGCAAGAAAGTCGCCTTCCACCTTCTTCCAGATTGAAGAAGAGGGTGGGGAACATCATAAAGGACTCCTCCCATCCGGCGCACGGACTGTTTGATCTGCTTCCGTCTGGTAGTCGCTTCAGATCCCTCCAGACTAAGACTAATAGGCACTGGAGAAGTTTTTTCCCTACTGCGGTCACTTTGCTGAACAGTTAATTGCCGGTTAACTGTCGGCTAACTATTACTTGTATTGCACTACCTGTATGTATAATCTATATTTTCATTTTTATTTATCATTATTATTGTTATGAGCAGAGAGACAACATCTGCCAGAAGTAAATTCCTTGTATGTGCATATGTACTTGGCGATTAAAGTCTGATTCTGATTCTGATTCTGATTCTGAAATATACGAAAATGCATGGTCATGCACTTTAGTAGTAGAAATACAAGTGCGTACTATTTTTGTATAACGGGGAGAAATTCCAGGAATCTTAAATGCAAGTAGACTTAGGAGTCCTTATGCAGATCACCCGGAAGTTTAACTTGCAGGTTCAGTCTGTGGTGAAAAAGACAAATGCCATATTCACATTCATATCAAGAGGTCTAGAATACAAGAACAACGATGTGATGCTGAGGCTTGAAAAAGCACTGATGAGGCCTCACCTTGAGAATTGTGAACAGTTGGGTCATTCAGCTTAGAAAGGATGTGTTGGTATTGGAGTGGAGCCAGAGGAAGTTCACATGGATGATTCCAGGAATGAAACGGTTGTCACACGAGGAATGTTTGACGATTCTGGGTCAGCAATCGCTGGAATTCAGAAGGGTGTGGTGGGGGGGGGGGGTTCTTATTGAATCCTTTCAGATGTTGAAAGGCCTAGACGGAGTAGATGTGGAAAGGTGGGAAAGTCCAGGACAAGTGGATGCTCGCTCAGGATACAGGGTCAGTCTTTCAACACAGATATGCGGAGACATTTCTTTAGCTAAACGTGGTGAGTATGTAGCTGCTACATGCAGCTGTGGATGTCAATTCGTTGGGTGTATTTAAGCCAGAGACTGATAGGTTCTTGATTGGACATGGCATCAAAAGTTACGGGGTGATGGCTCTGAAATGGGGTTGAGTAGGAAAAAGAAAAGGATAGTCAGTAGGCCTTCTTATAGACTTTTTCGAGGAAGTTACCAGGAAAGTGGATGACGGTGATATACTGGATGTTGCCTGCAAGGCCCCGCATGGGAGACTGGTCAAGAAGGTTCAGTCGCTCGGCATTTGGGATGCATTCAGGATTCGGCTTTATAGTGGCGTGCCACAGGGATCGGTGCTTTGGCATTCGTTGTTTGTCATCTATATCGATGATCTGGAGGCTAATGTGGTTTACTGATGAGCAGGTTCGCGGATAGCACCAAGTTTGGGGCTGTAGTGGACAGTGAGGACAGTATCATGGCTTACAGAGGATCTGCATCAATTGTAAAGATGGGCTGAAAATGGCTGATGGAAATCAATGCAGAAAAGTGCAAGGGTTCACACCTCTCTCAGACCAACCAGGCTAATTCTTGCACAGCGAGGGCTGTGATTAAACAAGGAGATCAGGAGGCACAGGTACATAATCCAGTAAAAGTTGTGCCACAGGTAGATAAGGTCGTAAGGCAAGCTTTTGCCACGTTGCCATTCATACATCGATGTACTGTGCACAGGAGATGGGATGTTATGTTGAAGTTGTATAATACGGTGGCGAAGTCTAACTTGGAGAATTGTGTGCAGTTTTGGTCACTGACCTACAGGAAAGGTGTAAACAAGGTTGAAGGAGTACAGAAAAATACCAGCATGTTGCAGGGTCAGGGGGACCTCAGTAATAAGGAAAGATTGAGCAGGGTAAAACTGGATTCCTTAGAAAGTGAAAGATTGAGAGGGGATTTGATAGAGGTATACACAACTACAAAGGACATAGATGTGGTAAATGCAAGCAGGCTTTTTCTATTAAGTTTGGATTAGGCTATAATCGGGTGAAAAGTAAAAACTTTCTGGGGAATGTGAGGGGAAACATAGATAACCTACAGCACAATACATGCACTTCAGCCCACAATACTGTGCCGAGCATGTACTTACTTTAGAAATTACCTAGGGTTACCTCCATGTAATTCATCTTCAGTCAGAAGGCCGTGACTCTATGGAATGAGGCTGCGGTACAAGTGGTGCGGGCGAGCTTGATTTCAATGTTCAGTCCAAGTTTGTACCGATACATGGGTAGTAGGGGTATGGAAGGTTATGATCCCGGTGTAGGTCGGTGGGGGTAGGCAGTTCAACCGTTTTTGGTATTGACTAGATGGGCTGAAGGGCCTGTTTCTGTGCTGTCGTTTTACATGACTCTATGTTCTGGGACACGCAATTTCATCCTTTCTTCTGGAAAGAAACAAAAACCGGTTCGCCCATGTACGATTCAGGGATGTTTATGACTATTCATTTATTGACGCCACCATTAGATAGATAGATAGATAGATAGATACTTTATTCATCCCCATGGGGAAATTCAACTTTTTTCCAATGTCCCATACACTTGTTGTAGCAAAACTAATTACATACAATACTTAACTCAGTAAAAAAAATATGATATGCATCTAAATCACTATCTCAAAAAGGATTAATAATAGCTTTTAAAAAGTTCTTAAGTCCTGGCGGTAGAATTGTAAAGCCTAATGGCATTAACTGATTATCCGGGCAATTCTTGCCACAAGAAATAACTTTGCCATTGGTTAACCAGCGGGTTGTTGAGTCTCACTGCACCTGAAACATTTGTGAAGTTTCTCAAGGCAGAGGGCAGAGAGATAGGAGAAAGAGAGAGTGAGGCAGATGGAAAGGGTGGAAAAGAGAAGGGGAAAGGGGAAAGGGGGAGAGAGGGAGATTGATGGTTCAGATTGATACAAATACAGATCCTATCGTTCTTCCCTGCTGCAAAAAGGGTTAAATACAATATTAAAGCGATTTTGCACACACCCTAATGAGGATGATTTGCGGAACCGGTTCGATCTGATTTCAGCCCAAAGGCGGCTCCCTGTTCTCAGGAATGTGACCGGACAGGCAGCTGCTTACACGCAGACCCTGGCCTCAGAGTTTCACAGAACAACAACACGTACCTTCCAAATCAATCAATGATCAGGCTTCTTCTCCTTCCATTCCAGGCCTGCTGAAGGGTCTTGGATCGAACCATCGCTCTATTATTTCCATCCATAGATGCTGCCTGGCCTGCAGCGTTTCTCCAGCATTTTTGCTGTTGCCCTGGTTACAAATGATGTTCGAAAGGGAGAGTGCGGGGACAGTCGGCAGGGCCAGCTGAAAGAAACAACTTCAAAACACCCATCTTCTCAGAATATTCCTGGGGAGTTAAGATGAGAATAGTTCATTTTCTGTTAATGTATTTTGCATCTTCATTTGCAAACAACACTGTCTGTGTTTGGATCAGTGATCAATATGTCATCACCTCTTCTAAATCTCGCCCGCTGGTGGCTGTTTTTGTGTTCCTCTTGTTTCCTGTTTGCATGGTTGGGATAAACCCCTGGTTTGGGTGAGGTACATTGTCTTGTAAGTTACTCGCTGTCTGCCCTCACTGGTTCATTCCTCATTTGTTATGACAGAGCAGATTAGAGCGAATGGCGACTGGACAGTGTTCTGTACTCTGTGTGGGTTGTGGGAAGTCTGGGAAACCTCCAGTCCCCCAGATAAACACATCTGCGCCAGGTACATTGAGTAGCGCCTCCCGAGAGAAGGTGTTAAGGAACTGGAGCTGCGGCTCGATGGCCTTCAACTCACCCGGGATAACTAGGCGGTGATATCCAGGAGCTAAAGGGGGGCAGTGACCCCTGAGGTTGCAGGAGACATATAACTGGGTGTCTGTCAGGAGAAGGAAGGGACACGTCCAGCCACTGTGGCCATTCCCCTCATTAACAGTACACAACTCTAGATACTATTGAGGGTGACGACGTGCCCGGGGGGCTTTCTGGCACCGAGTCTGGTGCTGCGGCTCAGAAGAGCAGAGAGATGAAGAGAATTGCAGTTTTGAGAGGAGATTCCTTAGTCGGAGGAATAGAAGCGATGTCCTGTGGGAGCGATAGAAAGACCCACCTGGTATGTTGTCTCCCTGGTGCCAGGACCAGAGGTGTCTCGGATCGGGTCCATGTTGTTCTCAAGGGCGATGGTGAGCAGCCCGGTCTTGGCACCAATGACATCGGTGGACAAGCTGGTGAGATCCTGAAGAGAGATTTTAGGGAGCTGGTGAAAAAGCTGAGAAAGGCAATGTCCGGGGTAGTAATCTCTAGATTGCTGCCTATCCGACGTGATGGATTGAGTTGGCAGGTGATAGCGAGGCCTCACAGGGAGCACTGTGAGCAGTTTCATCTCCCTTATCATAGAAAGGATGAGCTGAAACTGGAGAGGGTTCAAAGGAGATTCACAAAAATTATTCTAGGTTTGAAAGGCGTCATTTGAAGCGCGTTTTCTGGCCCTGGGCCTGTGTTCACTGGAATTCAGAAGAGTAATGGGTGACCTAATAGAAACCTATCGCATGGTGAAATGTCTTGATAGAGTGGATGTGTGGAGGATGTTTCCGACGGTGGGAGAGTCAAAGACCAGATGACACAGCCTCAGAATAGAGGGTCGTTTTTTAAGAACGAAGACCTGGAGGAATTTCTTTAGCCAGTGAGTGGTAACTGTGCGGTCCAAGTCTGTATGCATTTTTTAAGGTAGAGGCTTATAGATTCTTGATTGGTCAAGGAGAAGTTAAGCGATTGGGACTGAGAAGCCAAATCGATGAATCATGAGAAAATGTTGGAAGAGACTTGATGGGCCAAATGGCTTAATTCTGCTCCTCTGTCTTATGATCTTAAAACATATCTGAACACACCTGAACTTTCATTCCGCATTTCCGCCCGCACACTCATACTGCCCCAAACTTTATATTAAGCGTCTGGGTCTTGATTACAATCAACAACTTTGGTTATTTAGGCCATTGAGAGGATTTTCAAACATCACCCAAAAAAAACAAAAAAAAAAGAAATTAAAAATGTATTTATCTGTAGTACAACAGTTTCAAAACTGATCAGCTGTTGTTAATACAGCTCTTGCTTTTAAACCGTTACCCCACGTTTTAGAACTGATATTAATCTTGACATACGCTCTGGAAAATCTCAACCGTGCAAACAGGAGACAACAGGAACGCAAACACAATCACCACCGGGCGAGATTTAGAAGAGAGGTGATGACATATTGATTATTGATCCAAACACAGACAATGGGTTGTTTGTAAATGAAGATACAAAATACATGATCAGAAAATGAATTATTCTCATCTTAATTCACCAGGAATATTCTGAGAGAATGGGTGTTTTGAAGTTGTTCCTTTCAGCTAGCCCCGCCCATTGCCCCCACACGCTCCCTTTCGCGGATCATTCGTAACCAGGGCAACACTCAAAATACCGGAGAAACGCTGCAGGCCAGGCAGCATCTATAGATGGGAATAATGGTTCGACGCTTCGATCCAGGACCCTTCAGCAGGACTGGAATGGAAGGTGAAGAGGCCTGATCATTGATTTGGAAGGTACGTGTTTGTTGTTCTGTGAAACTCTGAGGCCAGGGTCTGTGTGTAAACAGCTGCCTGTCCGGTCACATTCCTGAGAACAGGGAGACGCCTTTGGGCTAAAATCAGATCGAACCGGTTCTGCAAATCACCCTCATTAGGGTGTCGCTTTAATATTGTATTTAACCCTTTCCGCAGCAGGGAAGAGCGATAGAATCTACATCTATCTGAACCTTCTTTTTCATTTATAACTCAGATTACAGTTTTCTACAGTTGTTTAAAAATATTTTTCGCGATTCATTTAAATAAATAAGTCAACGTTATTCCCAACTGCGGTGTTCCTTAATATAAAAACATAGAAAACCCACAGCACGATACAGGCTCTTCGGCCCACAGAGCTGTCCCGAACATGGCTTTACCCATAGCGCTCTATTTTTCTGAGCTCCATGTAGCGATACAGGAGTCCCTTAAAGACCTTATGGTTTTCACCTCCACCACCGCTGCCGGCAGCCCACTCCACGCTCACCATTCTCTGCATATAAAAATACTTACTCCTGACATCTCCTCTGTACCTACTTCCAAACTCCTTAAAACGATGCCCTCTCCTGCTTGACGTTTCAACCCTGGGGAAAAGCCTCTGACTAACCACATGATCAATGCCTCTCATTATCTTGTACAGCTTTATCAGGCCACCTCTCATCCTCTGCCGTTCCAAGAGTTCACTCAACCTATTCTCATAAGGCATGCTCCCCAATCCAGGCAACATCCTTGTAAATCTCCTCTGCACCCTTTCATTGTACATTGTCCAAGTCCATTGCACGGTACGCCTTCTTAACTTAACCACAGAGTCAACCTGTGTAGCAGCTTTGAGTGTCCAATGGACTCGGACCCCAAGATCCCTCTGATCTTCATATATAAAGACCATTACTGAGGATCTGGGACCTACAAATATCCTTGTTATAAATTCCACGGCATTTAAATATTGTTGATGTATGTAAGGGTTGAGGTGAAGAGCGAAGGGTGTGACAACAGGGAGGGAGGGAGAGAGATAGAGGAGACAGATAGAGAGAGTGAATGAGAGAGAAGGGAGAGCGAGTGAGCGAGGTAGATTGAGAGAGGGAGAGGGGTTGAGAGAGTATTAGAGAAAAGAAGGAGGGAGAACGGGTGGGGTGAGCGGTGCATTTAGAGGGTGAGAGAGAGTGGGGAAGTCAGTGTGGGATACAGGAGCCAGTGGGGAGAGTTTTTGGGACAGCGAGGGCGAGATGGTGGGACATAGGGAGAGAGATAGAGAGAAAGAGAGCTGGAGATGGAGGAGGTTACAGAGAGACAGGGGTGACTGAGTGAGAGTCAAGAGTTAGAGGGAGAAGAGAGGGTGTGCGAGAGAGAAGGAGGTGGAGAGGGGATGGCAGACGGTGACTGAGATTGAGAGTGAGATGGGTGATAGGGGTAGGGACAGGGATTGTGGGATAGGAGAGAGAATGGAAGAGTAAGAGAAACAGATGTATAGAGGGGAGAGGGTGTGAGAGAAATGAAGAGAGGGATGAGAAAATGAGGAGATGAAGAGACACAAGAGGCAAGAGTATGATTTGTTAATCGAGGAGTAGAGAGGGTGGTGAAAAAGAAGGACAGCATGAGGAAAGGGGGTGCAAGAGAGTGGGAGACTGATCGTAGCAGTGTAACTGAGAGGGATAGAGAAGAGGGAAGGGGAGGAAGAGAGGTGGTGAGTAAGCAAGGATGACTGAGAGGGGCGATGATAAGGAAGTGGTGAGGGAGAGGCAAGACGGCGAGGGAGACAGGGAGCAAGAAGGGAAGGCTGGGCTAGAGGGCCGGATAATGAAGATGGACTGTGAGGAGGGATTGTTGAGGGATACGGGGTAAGTAGCCAGGGGTGAGGGAGAAATGTGAGGAGATGGTGTGTATGATTAGAATTGTTAGAATAATCATGTATGTTCACAAGTCATCGAACAAATCCACCGTGGGATTGCGGTTCCACGCCAGGAGTTTTACCGCGTACGGTTCTGGTCGCCATATCTAACAGTGGGGAGTTTTACCTCACACGATTCTCAGTCTCCGTATTCCACCCTGTCTCCGTGCCAAATTATTATTCTGCTGATTCCCACTGACCTGCTCTCCATAGCCCTCCCATCCACGTACTTATTCAAGTTTCTTAAACAGATGCTAAGCCCTCAGGCAAAGTCAGGAATCAAAAGGTAAAGCATGTTGAGACTAATGTCCTGCTCTGCATATATTTCAATGCAAGAAGTATTGAAGAAAAGGCATATGAGATCAGGACATGAATCGACATGATTTACAATATTGTAGTCATTAGTAGGACTTGGCTATGACAGGGGCAGGAATGACAAATCTATATTCCGGGGTTCCGTTGTTTTAGATGCCACGGAGCAACAGGGGTTAAAGGAGAAGTGGTCGCATTACCAGTCAGGGAAAATATCGTGACAGTACTCCATCAGAACAGACTGGAGATTTCCTCTAGTGAGGAGTTATGGGTGAACCTGAATAATAAGAAAAGATAGGACCACGTTACTGGGGCTATATCACAGACCACCCAGCAGTCCGAGGCATTTCGAGGAACACATTTGTAGAGAGATCCCAGATTGTTTCAACAAACATAAGTTTCTGAAAGTAGGTGATTTTAACTTTCCACACATTGACTGGGAATCCCATACTCAAAATGCCTGAATTGGATCGTGTTTTTAAAATGTGTTCAGAAAAGTCCCAACGAGAGAGTGTGCGAGATTTGATTTCTGATTAGATACTGAGACACGGCTAGTGACAGAAGACTGTGTAGGTGAAATATTTACATCTAGCGATCACAATGCCATTATTTTAAAAGTAAATATAGATAAGGAACGGTCCGGCCTGCGGGTTGAGATCATAAATTGGAGAAATGCCAAACTTGATGGTATCTAAGAAGGCTTTGAGAATTGTGCTTTGGGACATGCTGTCATCAGGCAATGGTGACTTGGCAAACGGGAGGCCCTCAAATGTGACATTTTGAGAGTAGCAAGCTTGTACGTGCCTGTCAGAATAAAAGGTAAATATAACAGGTTTAGTGAACTTTGGTTTTCAGGAGATATTGAGGCAGACATTGAAGAAATAAATGGAGCTGCTTAGCAGGTATCGGCAGGTGGGGACAAGTGAGGTACTTCTGGGGTATGGGGATGCAAGAGAGCACAGGAAGGTTAAAGAAGACAGGAGGTTGCCGAAGGAGACAATGTGAACTGGAATCCGAAGAGGATTCTACAGAAAAGGAAAGAGCAGAAGAATTGCAAGGGACAGAATTAGAATCCAGAATGGTCATCAGTGCATGGAGCCGATAGTTATAGGGGCTGTGGGTTGGTTGTTGCCAATAGTTATAGGGGCTGCGGGTGCTTTCAGTTTTACTCGGGAGACGGAGGCAGAATCTGCACAGAATATATAGAAGAGAGGCGCAGCAGCTCATTGACCATATACTTATTACAGAGGCGGACATGTTGCTGTCTTGAGGGAAATTCGTTTGACAAACTCCCAGGTCCTGCCAAGGCGTTCCTTCCGAACCTGTGGAGGCAACTGCAGAAACTGCTCGGGCTCCAGCAGAAATGTTTAAATCACCATTCGCGACCGGTGAGACAACGGGAAATTGGAGAATAGCGAATAAGGCGATAAGATATAAGGGCAGATTTGGGGAATTTGGCCCATAGAGTCAGCACCGCCATTTCATCCTGGCTGATCTAATTACCCTCTCTGACTCAAGAACACGACGATACTATAAATGTTCAGAATTAGGTCACTTGCCCCATCGCGTCGATGGGTAATGTATAATGTTGTTCCGCTGTTTAAGAAGGGCTCTTTCCTGATGTGAGCTTGACATCAGTTGTGGGAAACATATTGGATAGTATTCTAAGGGGTCATATTTATGAGTATTTGGATGGACAGGGGCTGATTAGGGATAGCCAGCACAGTTTTGTGTCCTGTCGGTCTTGTCTAATGAATATGATAGTTTTTAATGGAAAATTACTAGGAACGTTGATGAAGGCAAGGATGTGGATGTTTTCTGCATGGACTTTATCAGAGTATTTGACAAGGTCCCGCATGGGATGCTGGTAAATAAAATTCAGTGTCTTGGCATTCAACGAGAGGTAGTAAATTGTATTAAATATTAGCTTTTTGAAAGAAGCGAGAGAGTGATTGCCTCTGACTGGAGACCTATGACTAGCGGAGTGCCAAAGGGATCGGTGCCGGCTCTGCTGCTGTTTGACATCTGGATGATAATGTGGCTAACTGGATCCGCACATTTGTGGATGATTCCAATATTAGGGGTGCAGTGGACAACAAGGTAGACTGTTGGATTCCAGTGGGATTTGGACCAGGTGTACAACTGATGGATGGATTTTAATGCAGACAAGTGCGAGATGCTTCATTTCAGTCGGATCACCCAGGGTATGATTTCCACAGTGAACGGTACACTGGGGTGTGCGGTGGAACAAAGGGATCTGGCAATACCGGTCCTTAATTCACTTAAGTGGCGGCAGAGGTATATAGGGGTCGAAATGAAAGCCTTTGTCGCGCTCGCTTTCATAAATTAAAGCGCTGATTACAGGAGACAGGATGTAATGTTGAAGTTATATAAGACGCCATTGAGGCCTGACTGGGAGCATTGTGTGCAGGTTTGGTCATCTACTAACAGGAAAGCTATAAATGAGTTTGAAGGATCTTGTCGGATCTGGAGGACCTGAGTTTTAAGGAACTACTGGATAGGTTCGCACATTAATTCTTGGAGCGTAGAAGATAGTGGGGTATTTGACAGAGGCTTAATAAATAGTAAGGGGTATATATAGTGTAAATGCAAGCAGGAGTTTTCCACTGAACAACACACACACATACAATGCCGGAGGAACTCCGCAGGCCAGGCAGCATCTATACACAAGTGTAAACTGTCAACATTTCAGCCCGAGACCCTTCATCAGAACTGAGCCTGAAATGTTTACTCATTTCGATAGATGCGGCCTGGCCTGTTGAGTCCCAGCGGCATTGTGTGCGTGTTGCTTTGACTTCCAGCATCTGCAGATTTTCTCGTGTTTCTTTTTCCACTGAGGTTGGGCGAGACTACAGTCAGTGGTCATGGGTGACGGATGGAAGTTGAAAAGCTGAAGAGGAAAGTGAGGGGAAACTTCTTCACTCACTGGATGGTGAGAGTGTGGAACGAGCTGCTACCGCAGTTGTTGCATGCGAGCCCGTTTTCAACGTTTCAGAGAAGGTTGGATAGGTACCTGGATGGCAGGTGCATGGACAGCTGTGGTCCGGGGCAACTCGATGCGAATAGGCAGTTTTTTTCACAGAATAGTTGGACCGAACAGACTGTTTCTGTGTTGTACTTTTCTATGACTCTGTGAATCTGTGTCTTGTTATTGGAAATCAAACCCACATCCAACTTCCATTAGTTCCCACTCTGTCCGCCCTCTGAGCGAAGGAGTTTCCCATTATGCTCATATTAAATATTTCACCTTCTACATCACACTTAACCCATGACCTCTAGGTCCAGTCACACCCAATCTAAGTGGAAAAAGCCTGCTTGCATTAACCCTATCTATACCCCTCAGAACTGTATGTCCCTCTGCACTGTTCCCTGCACCACAACGGGGGTTTCCGATGCCCTGTACAGGTCTCCGTATCCCATGCTGCGAACTCTTTCCTTGAAGCTAACTGTATGCAATCTCTCGCTCTCTCTCCCTCGAGTTCCCGTCCTCTCGCCCTCTCCCTTTCTATTTCACCTACTTCATCTCTCACTTTCTGTCACCTATTCCGGGTGTTTCTCACTCTCCATCTATATATCTATATCTCAGTCTCTCTCTCTCTCTCTCTCTCTCTCTCTCTCTCTCTCTCTCTCTCTCTCTCTCTCTCTCTCTCTCTCTCTCTCTCTCTACCATTCCTCTTTTACTCTCTCTCTTTCACTCTTTCCCCTCTTTTCCACTGTCTCCATCTGCCTCACTCTCTCTCTCCTCCTATCTCTCTTCCTCTCTGCCTCCACCTGTAAACACCCTCTCTCACTTTCACTCACCCTTTTCCCCTTCAGCTCTTTCCCTCTCACTCTCTCACCGTCTATCTCCTCCTTCCCGCCAACCTCACCGTCTTCCACTCACCAATCTCACTACCTATTTCTCTGTTTCCTCTCTCCTTTCCAAATCTCTCTCCTCTCTCTCTTTCTCTCTCCTCCCTTTCTCTCTCCCTCCCCCCACTCTGTCCATTCACCACCGTCTCTGTCTTCTCCACTCACTCTCTCTGCCGTAGTCCATAGCCTGTCAGTTTGGAAATGTCATCAGCGCTTTGTTCTGCACTCCTTTAAATATTTTAAAATTGGAAATCATTCCCTTCCTGGCTCCCATTTTCCCCACCACATAACTCATTTGCTGGTTCTAATTTTCAATCAATACGACATCCCCTCCCTGACCGCTGGGTTAACTGCGGTGAAGATAGTCAGCTTCTCCGTCTCTCCCTGATCGACGGCCATTCTAAAAACAGCGAGGACGCCCATCTCAAATTTGTGTGTCACTCGCTCAATAGCACCCATTTCCAAGCAACCACTCACGCCCTGCCTGGGCACAATTTCTGGCCATTTAGAATGGGCGTCTGTTAAGAAAGATAAACTTCACAAATCTTCCAGGCGCAGTGAGACTCAACAACCCGCTGGTTAACCGAGGCCGAAGGTGTTTCTTGTGGCAAGAATTGCCCGGATGGATATACAATAAACAGTTAACACTGGAGTCAATAAATGAATAGTCATAAACATCCCTGCAGCATGGGTGAACCGGTTTTTGTTTGTTCCCAGAAGAAAGGATTAAATTGCGTGCCCCGGATCATAGAGTCATATAAAACGACAGCACAGAAACAGGCCCTTCAGCCCGTCTAGTCAATACCGAAAGCAGTTGAACTGCCTAACCCCACTGGCCTACACCGGGATCATAACCCTCCGTATCCCTACTATCCATGTATCGATACAAACTTCGACTGAACGTTGTAATCCAGCTTGCCCACACCACTTGTGCTGCAGGCTCATTCCATACTGTCACAGCCCTCTGAGTGAAGTCCAATTAGCTAGAAGTAAACTTAAGTAATTTCTAAACTAAGTACATGTTCAGCAGAGCATTGTGGGCTGAAGGGCCTGTATTGTGCTGTAGGTTATCTATGTTTCTATATTTCCCTCCATGTTCCGCATAAACTTCTCACATTTCACCCTGATTGTAGCCCTACCCAACCTAAATAGAAAAAGCCTGCTTGCATTTACCCCATCTATGCCCCTTGTAATTGTGTATACCTCTATCAAATCCCCTTTCAATCTTCCACTTTCTAAGGAATCCAGTTTTACCCTGCTCAATCTTTCCTTAGAGCTGAGGTCCCCCAGACCCAGCAACATCCTTGTATTTTTCTGTACTCCTACAACCTTGTTTACACCTTTCTTGTAGGTAGAACTGCACACAGTTCTCAAATTAGACTTCAACAGTGTATTATACAACTTCAGCATCCCATCTCCTGTGCTCAGTACGTGGATGTATGAATGGCGACGTGGCAGAAGCTTTCTTTACGACCCTATCTACCTGTCGCACAACTTTTAAGGGATTATGGACCTGTGTCCCCAGGTCTCTTTGTTTAATCACAGTCCTCAGTGCCCTACCATTGACTTTGTAAGATATATCCCGGTTGGTCTGACAGAAGTACAAAACCTTGCACTTTTCTGCATTGATTTCCATCGGCCATTTTCAGCCCATCTTTACAATTGATGCAGATCCTCTGCAAGCCATGATGCCGTCCTCACTGTCCACTACAGCATCAAACTTGGCGCTATCCGCGAACCTGCTCATCAGTAAACCACATTAGCCTCCAAATCGTCGATATAGATGACAAACAATAAACGCCAAAACACCAATCCCTGTGGCATGCCACTCTAAAGCCGAATCCTGAATGCATCCCAAATGCCGAGCAACTGAACCTTCTTGACCAGTCTCCCATGTGGGGCCTTGTAGGCAACATCCAGTATATCACCGTCATCCACTTTCCTGGTAACTTCCTCAAAAAAGTCTATAAGAAGGCCTACTGACTATCCTTTTATTTTTCCTACTCAACCCCATTTCACGGCCGTCACCCGGTAACATTTGATGCCATGTCCAATCAAGAACCTATCAGTCTCTGGCTTAAATACACCCAACGAATTGACCTCCACAGCTGCATGTAGCAGCTACATATTCACCACGTTTGGCAAAAGAAATGTCTCCGCGTATCTGTGTTGAAAGGCTGACCCTCTATCCTAAGGGAGCATCCTCTTGTCCTGGACTTTCCCATCTTTCCACATCTACTCCGTCTAGGCCTTTCAACATTCGAAAGGATTCAATGAGACCCCCCCCCCCCACCACATCCTTCTGAATTCCAGCGAGTGCTGACCCAGAGTCAGCAAACCTTCCTCGTGTGATAACCCTTTCATTCCTGGAATAGTCCATGTGAACTTCCTCTGGCTCCACTCCAATACCAACACATCTTTTTTAAGCTGAGGGACCCAACTGTTCACCATTCTCAAGGTGAGGCCTCATCAGTGCTTTGTCAAGCTTCAGCATCACATCGTTGCTCTTGTATTCTAGACCTCTTGAAATGAATGCAAATATGGCATTTGTCTTCATCACCAACGACTCAACCTGCAAGTTAACCTTCCAGGTGATCTGCACAAGGACTCCCAAGTCCACCCGCATTTCAGATTCCTGGATTTTCTCCTCATTATACAAAAATAGTATGCACTTTTATTTCTGCTACTAAAGTGAATGACCATGCATTTTCGAACATTTGTCACTTTCTTGCCCATTCTCCTAATCTGCCTAAGTCCTTCTGCATCTAACCTGTTTACTGAAATCTACCTGCCTCTCCACCAGTCTTCGTATCATCTGCAAACTTGGCGACAAATCATTTATTCTACCATCTAAATCATTCATGCACAGCAGAGAAAGAAGTGCTCCCAACACCAACGCCTGCGGAACACCACTGGTAACTGGCAGCCAACCAGAAAAGGACCCTTTTATTCCCACTCTCTGCCTCCTACCAATCAGTCAATGCTCTAACTGTGTCAGTAACTTTCCTGTCATATTTTTTCACTTCTACAGATTTTATTCGTTGCTCTCTGTAAGATTTTAAAAACCACACAATCCTCTATCTTGCTGGTATTTTTTGCTTTGTTGTATGCCCTTTCTTTTGCTTTTACAATAGCTTTGACTTCCCTTGTCAGCCCGGGTTGTACTATTTTGCCATATGTGTATTTCTTCATTTTTGGAATACACGTGTCCTGCAGCTTCGTCGTTTCTTCCAGAAACTCACACCATTGCTACTCTGCTGACATCCCTGCCAGCAGCTCTTTCAAATTTACATTGGACAGCTCCTTTCTCATAACACTGAAATATCCCTTACTCCGTTGAAATACGTTACATCAGACTACGTCAGATTATCATTCTGATCTTCCAGTGATCCAGCTTTATCCCTTGCAATCCTTTTGCTCGGATCATGTTTGTGGAATTCTCAATAACTCTCTTCACCTTGTCTATCAGAGGAACTTCATGCCTTCTTTTAGCCGCCCGGATTTCTTTCTCTTACACTTACTATACTCCATAAGAATCTCATTTGATCCAACTTGCCATTCTCTGCCATGCACCTCCTTTCTTCTTTTAACCGGCGCCTCAATAATTCTTGCATATCAAGGTTCCTACGCTTGTTATCCTTACCTTTCATTCTGCCAGGCACTTGCAAGCTGGTAGTCGCAAAATTTCGTTTTGAAGGCATCACACCTTCCAAGTACACTTTCGCCACAAAGCAGCAGCCTGTCTCAATCCACACTTGCCAGATCCATTCTGACACCATCAAAATTGTGCTTTCTCCAATTCAGAATCCCAACCCACGGGTCAGGCCGAACCTTTTGTATATTTAGGTGCATATTACTGGCATCGTGGTCACCGGATGCAAAGTGTTGCTTTGCACAAATTTCTGTCCTCTGCCCTGCCTCATTCCATAGCAGATTCAGTATTGCACGCTTACTGTTGGGACTTCTGCGTACTGATGAAGGAAAAGTTGTTCGACACACTTGACAAACTCTATCCCACCTGGTCCATTTACAGTATGAGATTCCCAGTCATTATGTGGAAAGTTAAAATCACCAAGTGTATCAACCTTAAGTTTCTTGCAACAATATACGATCTCACAAATGTGTTCCTCTAAATTCCCAGGACTGTCGGGTTGTCTTTAATTTTGCCCCATTACCGTGGCCATAGCTTACTTATTTCTCATTTCCACACGGAATGCCTCATTAGTCGGGTTCGACAATTTGTCCTGACGGAGCACTGCCGTGACATTTTCTCTGACTGGTAACGCCACCCCTCCTTCATTAATCCTCCCCCCTCTGAAACGCCTTAAATAATTTGATCTCGAAATAACTGTCCTGGGTGTGGAGTGTTTGACCTGAAATTCGCCCTGCAGCGACAGCCGCATTGACAAAGAGGGTGGAGCCTGAACCTGGCTGGATCAAATCACAGCCTGGGATTGGCTGGCTAAACCGGAGAAGCTCCGCCCAGCGAGTTGGAAAAGTGCGATCGACACGGAAATCCAGACAGAAACTTCTTGCGACCGTGAGGGAACGTTCACACAGCGTCTGTAATTCTGTCTGTTTTTGCTGCATTTGTCCTAGTCCCCTCTCCTCCCGCAGACCGACCTGTACTAGGCTGGTGAGGAGGTGAGGGATCAGAACTGCGGACGGCTTCATTTACCCCGGATCATCCGACCTGCCTATCTGTAACGAGCGACTAACGCATTCTAACCGAATCACCCCGGGAGCAGCAGCACCGACTGAATTCTCGGTGCATGATCGGCTATCCAGGACCGCGCTGAACTCCGTCCGGTATCAACATCAGAGGTAAATGTTGTCTCCGATTTTGCAGATCAGTGAGCGTTTACAGCGGGGCTCGGCTACTGTCGGGACTGTGAGGGAAAACAAGGGAGTTCTGACAAGTTCAATGAACTAGTTATTGACCAAATGCATGAAAAGAAACGACGTCGTCACCTTCAGTCATACACATTTTCTAGGGCGGTTGTACTGAGTCAGTGCGGATGAACCTTACTCACGGATAATGACATGCAAAATGTCCCACAGGGCAGGGCCGGGTCCCTTCTCCGATTTCTTTCACTCTCTGCTCACCCCCCCCCCCCCCTCACACACACACACACACACACACACACACACACACACACACACACACACACACACACACACACACACACACACACACACACACACCACAACTAACTACTCAGAATAACAGAGCGAACCGTGAAATTTTACTGTTTTACTGTCCGGGACGTCGCAGTGGAGAATGCCACAGAGCAATTTATTTAATTAACTCGCAAAATATGAAATTAAAATTACAAATGATGTGAGTTTGGGGTAAAAATTAAATGCTGGAATCTCGCAACGTCTGGTAGCAATTGTAACAAGTAGTCATTCAGATTGCAGACACTGTGGGACTTCTTTTTTTCTCTACCATCTGGTGTTTGTTGCTTTATTTTCTGTAACTTAACTAAGTACAATATTAAGCCAGCTTGGTGCAGATTAAGTGGAGTGTCGAACTGGTCTGTTTGGTTTCAGCAGAGAATCCGCCCTGCGGCCAGGCAGCAGCTTGTACACGGAAAATCGCGCTGTGAGTCTCACAGAATAACACCAGCCCCGACTGAGTGCGAGCAGAAAGCATCTTTCACCCCGGTAGTGAGATGTGAAATATTCCACGGGGCAGTGACCCGTCACCGATCTCTCTCAAACAAGATAAATCAGCAAATGCTGGAAATCCGAGCAAGACACACAAAATGCTGGAGGAACTCTACAGGCCAGGCAGCGTCTATGAAAAGAGTACAGTCGACCTTAGAGACCCTAGCTAATGTATTTTACATCGCATATTCTGTTCTATCGCTCTTCCCTGTAGCAGAAAGGGTTTAAACTTTCTTCACGGTTGAATGACAGTGTTCTGTCGAACCGCTTTGGATTTGAATTCAGCGGAACGGAATGGCAATTGTAACAATTAACCTTCAGACTGCAGACACTGGGGGAAATTTTTTTTCTATATCATCCTGCTTCTATAGTTTTTTCTTCTGCAACAGAAATATTTAAATATTGTTATAAATTAGCTTTGTTCACAGTTGTTATGTGAGGGCGGAATGTCCAACTGGTTTGCTTGTTTTCAGCTGTGAAGCCGCTCCCGCTCTGAGGAATGTCTGCGTGTCGGAATCCGCCCTGCGGACAGGCAGCAGCTTGACACAGAAAATCGCGCTGTGAGTCTCACAGAACAGCAACACCAGCCCCTCCCCCCGCAGCTACTAACTGAAGTTCGTCTGATTGTCTGATATGAAATTGGAAGAAAACGTCTTGAAAATATATCCACACGGAGACTGAACATTCTTGGTGAATTAAGGTGAGAATAATTCAGCTTCCGATATTTATTTCGATCTTTATTTCAAATCATTCTGTGTTTTGGATTAGTGATCAATAGTTCATTCGCTCCATTTTAACCCCCTTCTGTCGGCGATTGTATTGCGATCCTGCAGTTTCCTGTCAGCGTCGTTGAGATTTTCCACAGTTTATGTCAAGATTAAAACAGATCTCTAACCAGGGTTTACGTTTTCAAAGTAAGCATGTGAAAAACCTATTCGGACAACACGATTTCCATTTCCAATACTTGTCATTTCAGATGTTTGAGACTGTGTTTGTTGTGGCTGTTTCGAAATGATCACGCTGACATCCTGTAGCAGCAAAGATTTTGATGTGGGAATCTGCCGAATGCCCTGTTTTTTTTAAAAATTATTCAAATTATTTTTCATTCGGTGAATTACCTCTTCCTTTTCCCCGGAGCAGGAAGTGTCACGTTGTTCCAGTCTGATAATTTATGAACAACCATTTTTGATTATTCGCTCACAGTTGCACTCAGACCCCACCCCTCTGCCTTACAGTGTGTTTACAGTATTCACCCTACTACTGCACCCCTTTCGCCAGGAGAATTATCATGATCTGGCTCTGTTTTCCCCGCCCTCCCTCCATTCACACAGTTTTCTGCAATTCCCAATTAGCGTCCTCTCCGTGTTTCTCAAAATCAAAAACCCTACTTTTTATTTTGTTCTTCTTAGTGTCAGCTGTATGTTTTGCAAAACTGTATCCGAGATCTTCTGAGTATCGATATGGAGGCCTCGATGGAATTTTTTTACTATTTCTAAATCATCATATTTGAGTTGGGCCTGTTTGCGATTGGGGAGATACGGCTGTAAGATGCCCGGGTCTGGGTGCTCATTGTTACAGATCACACGAATGCTGTGAAGGAACAGCAGCTCAAAAGCAAAGATGCGACGTCGACATTAAGTGAGGGTTCCGAGCGTTTTCAATTTTGATATAAATTTGATGCAAAGTGGGTGTGATTGTAAATCAATGTCAGCAGGGAAATGATGCTACGAAAGGAGTGAACACCAGAGAGTCTGCAAGAGATGTTTGAGATTAGGAACAGTTCTCTAACCGGGTGTTACAACTGCAAAGCTAGCGCGCGAAGAGCTGTTCAGGCAACATGAGTTCCCTTTTATCAGAACTTGCCGTTTCCGATAAATGTTGGTTGTCTTCTCTTTGAGAGTGTGTTTATTGTGGGTGTTTCGAGCTGATCTCCTGAAAGTCCTGTAGAAGCAAAGACTCTGATTCTGCTCAAAGGCTCGATACACAGCAAACAGTTGGTGGGGGGGGGGGGGGGGGGAGTGTGACCAGTTACAGAAAGCAGCCGGCGGCATTGCGGAACGAAAGCCATGAGTTCACTGCTTGGGTCAAGAAGGCTCGGTGGGGTAGTGGCCAATTTACTCCTGCTATGTTTACAAGAAATGTTCTGACTACAGACTGACTCTAAACCAATTTAATGAGGTCGACCAAGCCTCAATAGTTTTCTTTACTATTCAAAAAGGGAAAAATAACTGTTTCGAGGATGATTGTACTGGCGTGGATGTTATGTAGCCTCTTCCCTGATGGACTGATGTGAGTGGGACAAACAGTCCCTGACCAGGGTGTGTGGGACCTTTAATGATATTATGGTACTTTTCCACCATCTTTCTGTGAATATGTGCTTGATGGCAGGTCGGACTTGCTTGGGAGTTTGGATTTGCAATCGTGTGAGCAGAGTGGACAGCAATGGTCTCAGCACAAGGCTGAGGGTCACAGAGGTTGACGACGATGGGAAGACAGAACCAGCTGTGCACCCTGACTGTCTGTCGTCTGTTGGTTAGAAAGTCCACCACCCAGTTGCACAGTGGTGTCTTTGGACGGAGGCGTGGGAATTTGTTCACCAAGGTTTGTGGGACAACAGCGTTGAATGCCGAAATGAAATCCAGAAACAACATTTTGACCTAATTGTCTTTTTTTAGGCATGTCAGGCCAAGGAGAATGAGAGATGCAATGCCATCTACCACTTAGCGATTCAGTCGGTAAGCATACTGGTGAGTGACCAGTGAACAAGGATTGGAGTTTTTGATATATGCCACTATCAGCCGTTCAAAGCACTTAATGCTGATTGGCGACAACTCCACTGGGCAGTAGGTCACTTTGTTCTGAATATGTAGGGTTCCTTGGTACAGGGATAATGGTGGTTGATTTAAAGCACGTGGGAACAGCAGCCTGGATGAGTGAAGTGTTGACGATAGCTGTGAAGACATCAATGTGCATATGTACACTCTTTCTGTGAGCTCAGCCTGGATGCTTTCTGGCCAGAGTCCTCATTACCTTTGCTGTTACCGACATTGGATGTTCATCTCTGAGGGTAGTGGCTTTCCTGGCTGGCTTGCGTTTGGAATGCCAGGGAGGGGGGCATCATTGGTACAGTCAAGCCTTACGTAGTCTATAAACCCTTGATGCCCAGCCACATACACCAGTGTTCGTTTCCCAGGTTTAGTGAGTCCGAACCGAAGGGCACAGATACAATAGAGCAGAGAGATCGAATAGACCTGCGAGTTAATCTCAATTGTTACGAAGGATGAACAACTCTGATGGGCAGAAGGGTGCAGAGTGGCCCCTGTCCCCCCCCCCCCTTTTGAGAATCGCAAATCACTACTATTTCGATGCTGCTACCAAGGAAGTAAGAGAGACAAAAGGAAATCTGCCAGGGCAGTTGTTATTGATAACAGCTCATGAAAGAGAATGAGAGAGAGAGAGAGAGAGACAGCTAAGAGACACAGCTAAGGCGGAACGTCTCCTACTGACAAAAGAGGAGATTTAATGCTATTGTCTTTTGGAGAAGGATTGTTTACTTGGTACTGTTCTATTCATTGAAATTCCTCAGGGAACAGCCAGAGTGGGCTGGTTTGATGGGTTACGTCATTCAAACCTGATTGACACCTGAGACCCCGTGAGTGGGGATAAAAGTGAGGTCTGGGGTAACACCCCTCAGACGCACCGGGAGAAACGCTAGTGAGCATCAGAAACCCACGAGACAGGGTGGGACATCGAAGACCGAACGAAGGGTCGGTAAATTTTAACTCACAGTGTTTTACAGCGAGGCCGGTGGGGGCTTGTGTGTGTGTCCACCCTTGCCTGGGTGACGAGTCCACCACGGAAGAACGGTCTAGCTAAAGGACGGAGGGGTCACATTTGAATGGCCAAAACAATGACACATCGACAGATCGAAATCATAAAGGAAGGTTGGCAATGACCATAGCTGTTACTGTTTGAGCGCTCTCTTTCTCTCGTCTCTCTCTCTCTCTCCAAGTGCAACACATCGACCAACAACTACCGCAGTCTGCATGAACAGAACTGAACTTTATATTTCCATCTGACAATTCATTATCCCCTAGACAACGATAGAGCTTGTTTTAGTATTGATTACTATTATATCCACACTTTTAGGTTTAGTATTGCTAACATATATTATCTGTATATTTGCATTGATATTGTTTTGTATATTTTTACTATTAAACACTGTTGAAAATAGTACCACCAGACACCAACGGACACTTCTATCTTTGCTGGTAAGACACCCAGTGACGGGGTTCATAACAAAATACACAGAGGCAGTGAGTACGTGGAGTGAGCTGTTCAGTGTTTGCATCGTTGGTTATCTACCACGGGTTCAGTATCCTCACCGTGTTTGGAAATTCACACTCACCATCGCCTGTCTGTGAGCAGCTGTTTATTTAAAAAAAAAACACTGGATGCTGGAGACCTGAAATCAAATCAAAAAAATGTTAAAAGCCATTTCGATACAGGGTGTTGGACCTGAAAAATCATTTTTCCACAGATGATCTTTATCTGTTGAATGTTCATTTCGTTTCTAGCTTTTTAGTACATTGCTTTGGAAGGGGTTAAGTCTCTTGGGAAGCGCAGTTGAGTGGAACTGGGAAATTTGGTTGAAAACTATCAGGTTGAATCTGTGTTGATGCCACCCAATGTGGAAAATGGGAAAGATGTGCTAAACTCTCGGTGTGGGCTGTGACCCAGTGAGGTTGGGTCCCGGGATAGATGCCACTATTTTTTTAACCAGATAAATTTAATTCGGGGATCAAGTTTCCCGGGTTTATGAAATGATCTGTTAGTATTTCTGTTCTGTGCTCAGATATTTGATTCTATAGTTCCTTTGGAAGAAAAGCAGGGAATTGAATTTCCATTCTGTCCCTCATAGGGTGAGCCTGTGATTAAACATGTTGTTTTGTGATTGCACCAGTAGAAATAGACCAGGGTTTCAGAATTCAATTCACATTTGGAAATTCCCCCTCACTCTCACCTGTCTATCTGCCAGCGGGAGTCAAAGTGAAACTCAAGATGCTGGAGATAGAACAGAACATGGAACAGTACATCACAGGAACCAGTCCTTCGGCCACAATGGTGTGCTAAACCAGCTAAAAAAAATATCAAGTCCCCCCCAAAAAAAACTAATCCGTCCGACTTACACAATATCCATATCCTCTCGATCTTCCTCACACCCATGTGCCTATCTAAACGTGTCTTCAAAGACTCCGATGTATTGTCTTCCACCACCATAACAGGCAGCTCATTCCATGCATTCACCACTCCCTCCCTGAGTAAAACAATTTACCCTCACATTTCCTTTGCATCTATTCCCTCACACCTTCAATGCATGTCCTCTGGTATTGGACATGACTAACCAGCGAAGAGATACTCCCTGTCTACTCTATCAATGTCTTTCATAATCTTACAAACCTCTAACAGATTTCTCCTCAGTCTCCACCGCTCCAAGAAGAACAACCCAAGATTTCCAGTAAAAATTGGGTAATATTTTAATCCATTCTGACGAAAGGTTAGGAAACCGAATTGTTAACTTGGTCCTCTCCCCACGGAAATTCCTTACCTGCTGAGCATTTCTAGTGATTCCAGTTTCTCTTTATTACATTCACTCTGGAACATGTTAAATTTTCTGCGAATGGAGCAGTGCAGCTACACTCGTTTTGTGATTGTAGAACAGTAAAGAAATCAGAGCTTTTCCCTGTAAATTATCCTGGTACCAGTTGTCTGTCCTTTTAATCTTGGACATGTGTTCAGTACAATTGTTGATAACAAGGTTCACAAAGTAAGTCGGGGAATGATGAGTATGCATGTGGAGCATGTGATAGCCCTCAGCCTGAGTTCGGTAGAGTTCAAAGGGATGGTGGTTGTGGGGGTGGGGGGTGGGAGTGATTATTTACAACAAGCCTGGATACGTGGGAATGGAGAGGGTGTCTTAATTAGACGGAGTGTCTGGGATCTGAGAGTGCAGCCTCAGAATAAAGAAGCTTCACTTTAAAACAGAGACGAGAGAAATTACTTTAGCCAAATGTTGGTTGATATGTGGAATTCGATGCCACAGATGGTGGTGGAGGCTATTGTTGGGTACATTCATGTTCTGGATTGTGAGGTTGAGTGTTATAGCAGGGAAGCAAGAATACGGTGTTGGAAATAAAATCCTCCACAATTGATTATGGAGCAGACTAGAATGACCGAATCACCTAATTCTACTCCTATGTATTATGACTTGTATCTTATACCATGACTGAGCATCCCATGTGTATGTGTATGTGTATCCCATCACAAACAAGAGAGAATCTTCAGATGCTGCGAAACAACACAGACAAAATGCTGGAGGAATTCAGCAGGCCAGGCAGCATCTATGGAAGAGAGTTGAGTCGACATACAGATGCTGCCTGTTCTGATGAGTTCCTCCAGCATTTTGTGTGTGTTCCTTTGTATCCCATGTCAGGTTTTGTAAAGTGTGAGGGACAGTTCCAGATTTCTTCACTCGGATCATTATTTATGCGTTCAAGATTTAAATTTCAGTTTAATGCTTAGTTCTCCTTTGTGTTGTTAACGTGCTTCATCATCTCTCTGGTTAAAGATAGACCTACAGTGAGAGATTTACTGGAAGAAAAGGCCACAAATGGAAGCAAACCATGACTGAGGACAAGGGAACAGCAACAAGTGAACCATTCTGACTCAGAGTTTCCATTGATTCAGTCAGGAGAAAGTTTGGTGAGTCTCATTTACTCTAACACTGGTCCTTCAGACATTACATATCTGTAACAAGGAAGGTAGGAAATAGCTGGAGCGGGACTGAATAAATGTAGAAGTCCCAGTTACGTCAGTTGCAATCACTCCAGATTTGCTAATTGCTGTCAGCATCCCAGCTCTGTGAAGCCACACACATTCCCTTACATAACTTGCTCATTTCAAACTCTTATCGCTTCTGCTGTTTCGTTGCTTGGCTGTGTTAGGTTGCGATCATCTCAAAATGCATTGAGAATTTTCTCCAGTACATTATCCTGGTACCAATTGTCCTGTTTTTTCCCCCCGGAAATGCATTCAGTACAGTTGTTGATAACAAGGTTCAGAGAATAGTCCGAGGAATGATAAGCATTATGCATGCGGAGCATTTGATGGCCCTGGGCCTGTGTTCAGTGGAGTTCAAATGGTTGGCGGGTTAGGACGGGGGTGATTATTTACACCGACTGAATGACAAGAAGTTTGGTTGCAGTGGAAATGGAGAGGGTGTCTTGATTAGATGGAGAGTCTGGGATCTGAGAGTGCTGCCTCAGAATAATGAAGTTTCACTTTAAAACTGAGACGAGAGCAATTACTTTAGCCAAATGTTGGTTGATCTGTGGAATTTGGTGGAGGCTGTCGTTGGGTATATTCATGTTCTGGATTGCTAAATAGGTTGCGTGCTATAGCAGGGAAGCAAGAATACGGTGTTGGAAAAAAAAATCCTCCATGATTGATTTTGGAACAGACTAGAATGACCGAATCACCTAATTCTACTCCAATGCATTATGATTTGTATCTTATACCATGACTGAGTGATGACTTCTTTGTGTCACATCACAAACAAGAGAAAGTCTTCAGATGCTGCCAAGCAACACACACAAAATGCTGGAGGAATTCAGCAGGCCAGGCAGCATCTATGGAAGAGAGTAGAGTCGACATACAGATGCGGCCTGGCCTGATGAGTTCCTCCAGCGATTTTGTGTGTGTTTCTTTGTATCCCATGTCAGGCTTTGGAAAGTGTGAGGGGCAGTTACATATTTCTTCACTCGCATCATTATATATGAGTTCAAGTTCCAATACGTTTAATTCTTTGTTCTGCTTTGTATGAGTAACATGCTTCATTATCTCTCTGGTTAAAGGAAGACCTGACCTGTGAGATTTATTGGAAGAAAAGCCCACGACAGGAAGAAAATCACAACTGAAGATGAGTGAACAGCAACAATGAACCAGCCCGAAGACGGAGAGCAGCAAATCGAGATAACCCATCTGACTTGGCATCTCCATTGATTCAGTCAGGAGAATGTTTGGTGAGTCTTATTTACCCAAACACTGGTCCTTTAGACATTACATTTCTGTATCAAGGAAGGTAGGAAATAGCTGGACTGGGACTGAATAAGCCTCGGAATACCAGTATGCGTCTGTCAGACCCATTTGCACTCACTGCAGATTTGCTAATTACTCTGGGAAGCCACGCACATTCCCTCATATTGTTTACTCATTTCAAACTCTTATCAGTTCTGCTGTTTCCTTGCTTGGCTGTGTTACGTCACAATAATCTCAAAATGCATTGAGAATTTCCTCCCTTTATAAGTGGGCGCAGTTTTTTCCTGCTCTAGTGATTGCAGAAATGTGGAATTACCGTGAACTACAGCAACGTATCATTGACTCCTCTGTCTATTGCAATCTGCAACAATATACTTGCCCTCGAGTATGCTGTCGCACAAGTCTCCGCAAACCCTCTTGAAGCCAAATGTCCCAGCACCACATTTCAGTCTTAACTAGCAAATGCCAACCAATAATTTACATTTGTATACCCTGTCGCCATCAAGTACTTTTCTACTAATAAATTGTCAGAACCTACGAATCTGTGATTAAGCATATTTAGGTTTTATAATGAAGTTATGTTCCCATTTGGCCCTGTACCAAAGGCATGGGTTATATCTGTACTTGAGATGAATAGATGTCCCTGCAGCCAGGACTGCTGGAGCTGCCAGGGTTAGTTTAAACTCAGTCGTTGCGGGATGGGAACCAGAATGTTTGGTCAGATAATAGAAGAGTTGATATAAAGGTAGATGCGAAGTTTACAGAGACTGTGGAAGGATCGGTTGTGGACAGGATATCATGTAGTCAGTCGGAAATGTCTTTAATTCAATACAATATGTATTAAGAATACGAGTAACTTAGAACATGGATGGTACATGTTATCACCATTACACAGACCAGACTGTTACAAGGGCAGGATTAGTGTTTGATGCTCCAAGTTTTAGTTGTTTCATAATACATATGGGGGGGGGGGGGTGAAAGGCGGAGAATTGTCTTTACTAATTAGGAATCATATGATAGTTACATAAACAGAGGACATCAATGTGGGTGGAAATCAGAAAAGGGAAGGGGGCTATCATTCTGGAAGTATTCTATAGGCCTCCCCCAAAGCCACTAGGATAATGAGAGCAGATAACTTGGCAGTTTTGGGAAAGGTGCAAAAACAACAAGGTTATTATCATTATTAATCTCAACTTTCCTGATGTTGATCCCACCTCCTTGTTCCAAAATGTGTCAATGGGGCAGAATGCATTGTGCTTCCAGGAAGGATTCTGACGTAGTATGTGGATGGGCTAACTGGAGGATTTGCCATACTGTATCTAGTATGAGGCAATGATGCTGGTCAGGTGACAGATGTCACGATGGGTGATCTTTTTGAGATAGAGACCATAACACCCCAACTTTTATCAATGTCATGGACAAGGATAGTAGCAGACGATACGAGGCAGTATTTAATCAGTGGATAGATAGTTACAATGGTATTCGAAGCATCTTGGGGGTGTAAATTGGGAAAACATTCTCAAAGGGAAATGCAAGATGGAACTGAGAAGTTTGTTTCAGGAACACTTGAATGTGGTTCAGGGTAGATTTGTTCCACACACAGTGAAAGAATGTTTATATAAACGAACCGTGGTTCACAAGGGATGAGCACATTTAAGCAAGAGGGAAAAGGAAGCATTATTTAGGTACAGTAAGCAACATTCAAGCGAGGCTCTAGAGAATTATATGGTATCCTGGAAGGAACTTAAGAAGCGACTTAGAAGTCAAAGGGAACTTGAGAAGTTCTTGGGAAGTAGGATAAAGGAAAGCCCAAGGCGTTCTTCATGTGGGTGAAGAAGTGGAGGAGGAATAGCTTGAGGGTATGATACTCAGGAGCAAAGATGGAAACATGCCTGGACGATGCAGTGATAGGTGAGCTGCTTAATGAATGCTTTGATTCAGAGTTACCAATGAGATGGACAGTGATTGTGATGATAGCATAATATTGCCATTCTGCTAAGAAAGTGATGTTGTTCAATCTACCAATAAACACCATGTTACTACAGAAAGTGAGGGGTGATTACAGGGCATTCACAATGAACATTGCATCCTCTCTGGCCACAGGGATAGTAACACATGATTGGAGGCTGTCAAATGTTGTTATGTAATTCAATAAACCCAATGGGTTTAAATCCTGGGGATGATAGACCAGTGAGTGTTACATCAGGGGTGGGCAAACCCTTGGAGTGGTTACTGAGGGATAAGAAATTTGAGCATCTGGAGAAGCATAATCTTACTACGGGTTGCCATTTTGGCTTTTTGATGGTGAGTGGAGAAAATGGAAGGGCAGGTGCGGGACATAATTTTCCACAGTATGGACCAGTCACACACAGAATATCTACTAACATTTGTATCGACAGAGACTGATTAGGAATCACTACGGCATGGTGCATGGAAAGTTGTGTTCAACAATACTTTTTAAGGTTTTTCAAGATGATTATCAATGAGGGTGGGGGAGTGGATGTTGTACATTGAACTCCAGTAAAGCCTTTGGCAAGGTGCCTCATGACAGCTTGGTCTGGAAGATACGGTGCCATGCGGTACAGAGAGAGAAAGTTAGATGAATTCAAAAATTGCCTTAAAGGTAGCAAGCAAAGAGTGATGGTTGAAGGTTTCTCCTGAGAGCGAAGGCGGGTAACTAGTGGTGTACCACAAAGCTACAAGTAACATTTGATATTTGTTAGTTGATAGCAATGAAGTGAATGCAGGTGCACAAGGCTTGACTGGTCAGTTCATGGGCGACGCAAAATTAGTAGATGGTACTCACGGTGAAGACTATCGTAGCTTATAGCGGATCTAAATGGGCAGAGGAGTGGTATATAGATTGCAAAACCAACACGAGCAGCAACGGTTTCATGCAGAGTTTGGTGATGATGTGGAGGGAGCAGCCAGAGGAAGTGGGTGAGGCAGGCACGATTGTATAATTCCAGAAGCAGTTGGGATGTGAATATGGAATGAAGAGGCCAGGAGGGAAATGGGCTCAACACAGGAAATTAGCACCATCTAAGTGTACACTGTGGTCAGCATAGTCTTGATGGGCTGAAGGGTCTGTATCTGTGCTCTGTTGCTCTGTGACTCTATCAGTAGGATGCGTCAGGTATCACCGGACCGACATGCAGACATGGTGTGGGAGTTGATGTTTGTTCCCTAAGCACACTGCTGCTCTGATACAGAGGCTGACAGTACTGTCACATTTGCAAAGTAAACCAATTCTCTCTGACTCACTATCTGCTTGTTTTGTGTAATTCAGAGCATCACCATCAGGTGGGGCTGTCCTGCATCACGACCAAAGTGTAAACAAGACAACGACAATCAACAATCGTCAGTCAGAATCAGAATGGCTACAGGTATGATCACTGGGATCTTTATAATTAAACTTAAGCCCTGTTGATTAAGAAATTTACACAGGCACTAACAGGGCAGAGAAAAGTTTCATCAAGCAGTGTCACTGATCCCACTGGTAAAGCGGCTTTGTGTAATCGGTCAATCCAACAGTTCTAGTTCAGGGACCTGACACCGGTAATGGTCGAATGACTCCGCTCACCAGGCAAAGCTTCACCTGAGTGAAAGGAGCCGGAGACCCTGAATCAGCAGGTTGAGAGTGAAACATTAACAGGAATGTGACAGCGGTGTTGTTTGTTATGTAAAAGTCCAGGTTCAGGGTTTGTTGCACATCAGGGCTGGTTTAGAGGTGAAAGACATCTCCAACTTTCATTTATAAAATTCAGACGCAGGTGATTGGAGCATTTCCGGGATTTCAGGAATTGTGTGATAATACAACATTTCACGTTTTGGCAGGGCAGCTATCAACTCCCCCCTCGCTGCGCAGAGTAGATGAGGGGAATTTTCCGAACTCTGTTTTCTGTAGCCGAGCCGAGAACATTGCCAGCCTTGGAAATGGCTGAGGATCAGGAGACACTTCATTTTAGATAGACTTGTGGTCTGCTTCGGTGCATCACTGTCTGGTATGGAGGGGCTACTGCACAGGACCGAAAGAAGTTGCAGAATGTTGTAAATCTAGTCAGGTCCATCTTGGGTACTCGCCTACAAATTTCCCATGACATCTTTAGGAAACGGGGTCTCAGAAAGTTAGCGTCCATTATTAAGGACCTCCAGCACCCAGGGCATGCCCTTTTCTGACTGTTATCACCAGAAAGCAGGTACAAAAGCCTGAAGGTACACAACTCAGCGATTCAGGAGCAGCTCCTTCCCCTCTGCCATCCAATTCCTAAATGGACATCCAATCTTTGGACACTACCTTACTTTATTTTTAATATACATTCTTTATGATTTTGCATGTTTTTTTAAAATCTATTCAATATACGTAATTAGTTTACTTATTTGTTTATTATATTTTATTTTATCCATTATTATTTGTTACCTGCTAGATTATGTGTTGCATTGAACTGCTGCTAAGTTAACAAATTTCACGTCACATGCCGGTGATAATAAACCTGTTTCTGTTTTTCATCCCCCAATCCATGTTCAGTCTGTGGCCAAATGGTGAACGTGATTTCTCAATATTTCCCTCTTGAGATGATCTGCTACCTGAAATTTAAATACCCAGTATCTCTGATGGGAGACCCGGTATAACCAATGACCAACTGTCTCTGTCTCCTGTAGGCACTGTGATTGTGCTCAACCCTGTGATTCCAGGTGGAATGAAAGAGAGATTACAGCCTGGAAACGGGTCTTTCGGCCCAACTAATTCATACTGTTCTAATTGTCTCTGAGCTTGCCCGATTTCCCAGCAGCTTATCCCAAATTTCCCTTGCAGACTTCTTCTATTCTTTTTCCTGCCCACATCTTCTCAACTTTGTAATTTTATTTGTGTTACAGCCTCCTCTGGTTGCACGTAATTTATACTCATCACCCGCTCCGTGGGGAAAAAAAATGCTTCTTCAGTCCCTTTTGTACGAATGACTGCATGAAAGAATGAATGAAATTTTATTTCGGTCAGTACAAACATAACAGAAAACATCATTTTCAACGATGATTTGATAAGACAAAATTAAATAATAATAAAAAAACAAGAACATGTAGATATTCTTTAAAACTGACCAAAAGGGTGTCAGCTGAAGCTACAGCTTATTATGCCTTCCCCTCTTACTTATACAGAAAACATATTTGGCGTCAATCATCACATCAAAAATGTCATAATCTTTTAACAAAAATTCAGTTCCGAGTATCATTTATTTACATCACTGCCATTCATTTTAAATCATGCATTTTTATATTTGTTCATTAAATGTGTAAGGTTACCATTCAAGCTCCCATGATCCAGGGCAAACTGTCCCTGCGAAACCATTTAACACAAAAACCAAACAGCCCCATCCAGTAACGTACTTGTCAATCTCCCCGACACTTTTTCCATCTGAATCACATCCATCCTATAGATTAGCAACTGCAAAAGCGAGACTTTAAGTTTAGCTGCTAGAAATGCACGCAAGACTCTCCCCTTGCCAATGACTTGTACAGTTGTTACCTGACAATCATCATCCAAGAGATGGGATGGGACCCTGGGACCAGGCATCATGGGCTTCAAGGTTATGGTCAGTCTGTAACCCAGGGGACTGGACATTGTTCGTATCAAGGCAATGGACAGTCTGTGACCCAGGGGACAAGACAGTGTGTGACAAAGCAAACAAAGAACGTGTGATCTAGAGGATCGGACCATCAGTAATCCGGTGGCCTGTCTGTGAGTGACACAGGTGACTGGACAGTTTGTGATCCAGGGAGATTTATGTCTGTGGAGAGATAACCCCATTGATAATTCCCGCTCTCACCTGATGCCATTCCATTAATAACCGCTGGTTATCAGTGTGTTCAACTAATGCGTAGTCGGTTATCAGTATTACTGTGTCTATCCAGTTCTTTTCTGAGAGTGGCTTATTGGGATGATCTCCTAGCAGGAAGTGTGGTTCACATTCAGCAGCACAGTCCCACTCCAAATCTGGTCAGCCGGAGTCTCAGCTCCATTGCAGACACCCATTGTGAATCTTTGTTCGAGTATAAATCACTCTAAACCTGCTATTCATCATTTACTTCAGGTGGGAAATTAAATCGGGCACGGAAAGTACTCAAGCGGTTTTTACCAGGCAAATCACTAAGGGAAGATGATCGGGACACGGGGAGCAGGGTGCCAAAGCAGGGTCAGATTGAGAGCAATGTCCCAATGGAATGTGGTCCGGCCGCAGCGGAAGTGAAGCAAATTCAGCCCAGAGGCAGTGACGTCAGAGACACCGATCAGGACCCTGGAACCAGCACAAGTGAGGCGGCTGCCTGTCAGCCCAGAGACAGTGACGTCAGAGACACCGATCAGGACCTTGGAACCAGCACAAGTGAGGCGACTGCCTGTCAGCTTGGAAGCTCATTGAACATGGAATTATCAACTCCCCCACAAGGAGCAGGTGAGTGAAATGTGAGGGTGATGTGTTCACAGAATGAGGTAGGAAGGCGGGTAAATGTGTTTCTTTCTTGGAGGGTTGGTCAGAGAGGGGAAATGTGTGGGTGTGGTGCATGTGCTGTAGTGGGCACCCGTTACCCCACTACAGGAAATGTTTTCCCTGCTCTGATGATGTCCAGGATGTGTATCGCAGGAAATGCAGCTATCCAGATAAGAGAGTATTTCCAGGATATGAGTTATGGGAAATGTATTCGCCAAGATGCAGAGAGTATCTCTGGGAAGTGACTATCATTGACAGTCCCAACATTTATTGCTCATCTTAAACTGAAATTGGTGAGTGGGTGGGACGGTGGGAGAGATAGGTTTCTAGTGAATGTGGTTCTTCTGGTAATGACTGGCCCAGCGCATTGATGGGTCTGTTTTAAGGACAATGTTGGAGATTAGGGCAAAATATGTGTTTCCAGCTGAAAGCAGGTGAACACTGAGGTTCAAGACATGACTGGTTTGTTGAGTTGGGTGAGAGCGATGGAGACAAGCGATATTTGAGTCTGTGACTACATACTCTTTTTATATTCGCAGAGCCAGAGTTTACAATCTCTGACCTCCTGGCAGAGGGGGGCGAGTATCAACTGTACCAACTGACAAAGTTCTACAAGGACAGACTCAAACAAGCGATTGAAGAAAAGGTTGAAAGACTCGGTTGGATGTTGACAAAGGAGGGTCATTTCAGTAGAGAAGAAAATGAGGTGAGTGTCATAAGGGGGGCGTTGAGACGGGACCCAAATGTTGACACTGAAGTACTAGGAACAGGGTGGGACAAAGCTAAGGGACTGGACATGGCGTTCCTGGAGCTCGTGGGGTTGCTTGCCATCGTGGTGATCTTCGAGTTCGTGGAGATCCGGAGGCTTGGGGTTCTTGGAGGCTTGGGTAGAACGAGGCTACAGTCCTGGGTACTTGGGAATCTTGGAGACTTGGGTTTCTGATGTCCATGGAGACTTGGAGACCTTGGGTACTTGGGTTCCTGGAGTTCATGGAGACAGACAGACAGACAGACATACTTTATTGATCCCGATGGAAATTGTGGTCCTGGAGGAATTGGAGTGTTTGGAGTCTTGGGTAGCTCCAGGCTAGAGCCTTGGGTTCTCTGGAGACTTGGAGTGCTTGGAGGCTTCCGTACTTGGGCTCCTGGAGTTCTTGGAGACTTGGGTTTCCTGGAGGACGGGGTGCTTGGCGGCTTGGGTTGCTCAACGCTAGAGTCCTGGGTTCTTGGAGCTAGCCTCCTGGGCAGGCCGCGGGACTCCTGAGCAGGACACGGGACACAACCCGACGGAGACAAGGAACAGGAAGGTACAGAACGGGCCAGAGTCTTGGCTTCTTGGAGCTAGCCTCCTGTGCGGGCCACGGGACTCCTGAGCAGGACGCGGGACACAACCCGACGGAGACAAGGAACATGAAGGTACAGAACGGGCCAGAGACTTGTGTTCTTGGAGCTAGCCTCCTGTGCGGGCCACGGGACTCCTGACTTACCTGACGGATGCAAGGGAAAGGAAGGAAGCTTGGTCTGAGGTGGTTTCAAGACTCGAGGTGGCCGGTAAACTCAGCGGGCTACAGAACAGTCAAATCCATAACTCACTGAAAGAACTCGCCTTCCACCAGTGGGTTACACCAAGCAGAGACTGACAGGACAACCCCCCAACTACCCTCAATCCCAGAGCCACTTTTATTCCCAGCCAACAAGATGAGCATCAGGTGCAAATGCTTGAGTCCAATCCGAAACGAGGGACAGTCAGAGGACCCGGAGTCCGGAGTCCGTGGACCGGAATGTGGATTTAGGACCGGACCATCACAGTGTGTGTATCTAGTGTATTGTCACTGAACTGGTGCTATGAGAGGGAATAGTGATCAATATTAATCCCGGCACGTTCTAGGAGTTCGACATGGCAATGGAGACTTTGATCTCTGACTTGACTCCAGCAGATCTGGTTTCAGCTGTTAAGGTGGGGAGCACTGTTAACTACAGGTTCAGCGTCACCTTTTCCTCTCACACCTGCTGTATTTAGCAATGCGATATAAGAGCAGTGACTGCATATCTGGACTGTTGTACAGGCATTCAGTCCAAAACTAATTTTTTCATCTTATCAGGGCTGTCGGTCAATTCCTCTCAGGTCGTTAATTCAGGATGAATATTAAACTGTGAGATTGTAAATTGGGCCATCTGGGTTCACTGCTGTACTTGAGGGAGGGAAACCTGCTAACCACAGCTGGTCTGATCTCCACCTGAGCTCCCAAACAATAAGTGGCTGACTTGTCATAGTCATAGCAAAGTACAGCACAGAAACAGGCCTTTTGGTCCATCTATTCCATGCTGGGCTACTGAAACTGCCTATTCCCATTGACCTGCACCGGGCCATGGCGCTCTATACACTTATCATTCATGTATCTATCCAGACTTCTCTTAACCGCTTGTACCACTTGTGCTGCTAGCTCGTTCTACACTCTCACCACCCTCTGAGTGAAGGTGTTTCGGTAGGGAACGAAATAGGTCAAGTGATGGAGGTATGTGTTGGGGAGCACTTCGGGCTCAGTGATCAAAATGCCATTAGCTTCAATATAATTTGGGGAAGGATAGGACTGGACCCAGGGTAGAGATTTTTGATTGGAGAAAGGCTAATTTGAGGAGATGCAAAAGGATTTAGAAGGAGTGGATTTGGGACAATTTGTTTCATGGGAAGGATATCATAGAGAAATGGAAGTCATTTAAAGGTAAAATTCTGAGGGTACAGAATGTTTATGTTCCTGTTAGGTTGCAAGGAAAGGTTAAAACTTTGAGAGAGCCATGGTTTTTAAGGGATATTGGAAACTTGGTTAGAAAAAAGAGAGATATCTACAATAAATATAGGCAGCATGGAGTAAGTGAGGTGCTCGAGGAATATAAAGAATGTAAGAAGAATCTTAAGAAAGAAACTAGATTAGCTAAAAGAAGATACAAGGTTGCTTTGGCAAGTAAGGTGAACATAAATCCGAAGGGTTTCTACAGTTATATTAATAGCAAAAGGATAGTGAGGGATAAAATTGGTCCCTTAGAGAATCTGAGTGGACAGCTATGTGTGAAGCCGGAAGAGTTGGGGGAGATTTTGAACAACTTCTTTTCTTCGGTATTCACTAAGGAGAAGGATATTGAATTGTGTAAGTAAGGGAATCAAGCAGGGAAGTTATGGAAACTATGACTATTAAAAAGGAAGAAATACTGGATCTTTTAAAGAATATAAAAGTGGATAAATCTCCAGATCCAGACAGGATATTCCCTAGGACCTTGAGGGATCTTAGTGTAAAAATAGCAGGGGCTATGACAGAAATATTTCAAATGTCATTAGAAACGGGGATGGTGCTGGAGGATTGGCGTATTGCTCATGTGGTTCCATTATTTAAAAAGGGTTTTAAGAATAAACCTAGAAATTATCGGCCTGTTAGTTTGACGTCAATGGTGGGTAAATTAATGGAAAGTATTCTTAGAGATGGTATATATAATTACCTGGATAGACAGAGTCTGATTAGGAACAGTCAGCATGGATTTGTGCATGGAAAATCATGCTTGACAAATCTTACTGCATTTCTTGAAGAGGTTATGAGTAAAGTTGACAAGGGTAAAGCAGTGGATGTTGTCTATATGGACCTCAGTACGGCCTTTGACAAGGTTCCGCACGGAAGGTTAATTAGGAAGGTTCAATCGTTAGGTATTAATATTGAAGTAGTAAAATGGATTCAACAGTGGCTGGATGGGAGATGCCAGAGAGTAGTGGTGGGTAACTAAACACAAAGTATGCTGCAGATGCTGTGGTCAAATCAACAGTTTCGGTCCGGACCGTTGACTGTTCATTGCAGCGGATGCTGTCCGACCTGCCGAGTTCATCCAGCTTGTTTGTATGTGGTGGATAACTGTTTGTCAGGTTGGAGGCCGGTGACTAGTGGTGTGCCTCAGGGGTCTGTACGGGGTTCAGTGTTGTTTGTCATATACATTAATGATCTGGATGATGGGTTGGTAAGTTGGATTAATAGGTATGCAAATGATACTAAGGTAGGTGGCGTTGTGGATAATGAAGTAGGTTTTCAAAGCTTGCAGAGAGATTTAGGCCAGTTAGAACAGTGGGCTGAACGATGGCAGATGGAGTTTAATGCTGATGTGTGAGGTGCTACATTTTGGTAGGAATAATCCAAATAGGACATACATGGTAAATGGTAGGGCATTGAAGAATGCAGTATAAGGGAGTGATCTAGGAATAGTGGTGCATATTTCCCTGAAGGTGGGATCTCATATGGATAGGGTGGTAAAGAAAGCTTTTGGTATGCTGGCCTTTATATATCAGAGCACTGAGTATAGGTGTTGGGATGTAATGTTAAAATTATACAAGGCATTGGTAAGGCCAAATTTGGAGTATTGTGTACAGTTCTGGTCACCAAATTATAGGAAAGATGTCAACAAAATAGAGAGAGTACCGAGAAGATTTACTAGAATGTTACCTGGGTTTCAGCACCTAAGTTACAGGGAAAGGTTGAACAAGTTAAGTCTTTATTCTTTGGAGCGTAGAAGGTTGAGGGGGGACTTGATAGAGGTATTTAAAATCATGAGGGGGATAGATAGAGTTGAAGTTGATAGGCTTTTTTCATTGAGAGTAGGGGAGATTCAAACAAGAGGACATGAGTTGAGAGTTAGGGGGCAACAGTTTAAGGGTAACACAAGGGGGAATTTCTTTATTCAGAGAGTGGTAGCTGTGTGGAACGAGCTTCCAGTAGAAGTGGTAGAGTCAGGTTCGGTATTGTCATTTAAAGTAAAATTGGATCAGTATATGGACAGGAAAGGAATGGAGGGTTACGGACTGAGTGCGGGCCAGTGGGACTAGGTAAGAGTAAGCGTTCGGCACGGACTAGAAGGGCCGAAATGGCCTGTTTCCGTGCTGTAGTTGTTATAATGTTATATGGTTATATGCACATATCAGAATGGGAATGGGACATGGAATTGAAATGTGTGGCCACTGACAGGGTGTAGGTTTTTGCAAGGGGGGGCGGGAAAGTAACTTCCGCCACCACCAACGGGTCCAACGTATAATTCTCCGTAACCTCTGCCACCTCCAATGGGATCCCACTACCAAGCACATCCTTCCTTCCCACCCCCTTCTGCTTTTCACAGAGATCACTCGCTACGCGACTCCCTTGTCCACTTGTCCCCCCCCCCCCCCATCCTTTCCCACCGATCACCCTCCTGGCACTTATCCTTGTAAGCGGAACAAGTGCTACACCTACCCTTACACTTCCTCCCTCACCACCATTCAGGGCCCCAGACAGTCCTTCCAGATGAGGCGTTTATTCTATAAATTCCCTCACTTGGGATTCAGCACTGACCTGATTTTCCAAAGCTGGTTGATGGACAAGTAAGTAAGTTAATCACATTGAATATAATCTAGGGTATCAGTAAATCCTTATTCTTACACACTATTGATTTAGAATTTCCTTCAGTTACTGTTTCTCTGTTAATGACTGAACCCAGAGAGGATGAGGCAGCAGCCCAGTGACTGCATCCATTCTGAAGCTACTGGGAACATGAACAGATATTTTCCTGCATATTCTCCATGTCTGTCTGTCTGCTCCACAATAAATTCATTGTTTTCCTTTTATAGAAAGTCACTGAACTGACAGAGAAGGGAAACCGGCCAGAGAGTTCCAGACTCTTCCTCAGTTTGGTGATGGGCAAAGGCTCCCGGGCCAGGAGGGCGATGTGGGAATCCTTTCTGATGTGGAGGACTGAGTTACCGAAGTTGGACAGAATACTGAGGGAAATACAGGAACTCGGTATGTTAAAACCACACACGGAACACAAAGGAACATTGAAATAAACATTTTAGTTACATTGAGTATTTTAGCTCTGTTTCCATGGATTTTGTTTTATATTTAAACAGGTCCTGATCCACAGGAATACATGAACATCAGGCAAGGGTTATCTGAGTTACCCACTCAACTGATAGGTGAGTGATGAAATGTACAGTTCAAATCTCATCTCAAATGTTAATCTCTGACTTGGCAAAACCTCAGAATCAAAATTTGCCATTAATCATTCGCCGATCTCTGGATTCAGGTTACAATTCAGAGAATCTCTCTTTGCAGCCTGAATATTCTACATTGTATTTTTGTCCTAATCCAGCTGTTGGTACTGCTGAAGTCTTCACTCCAGGTCCTCACACTCTGGGAATTCCCACACACCCCAGACAGGCTCCTGATACACTGTATGACCCAGTCCAGGTGACTTTTCTATCTTCAGACCTTTCATATTCCAAGCCCCTTTTCCTTTGTAATAGCACTACACACACTTCCGTTTGCTGATATTCTTTACCTTTTGTAATTCCGCTAGTGACTTCCACAGAGTTTGTCTGGCATTTCCTTTTCGCCCGTTACTGCAACTACAACATCATTTTCCAGCGGTCATCTGGGAAAGAAAAAAAAATACTTTAGATACTTTGAAATCCTTTCTTATATTATTGACCATATCCTTGCACTTCCTGCACATTCATGTATATCTAGCAGCATCTATAACATATTTGCCACCGACATGACCCGGACAGTAACTTCCATGCACCCACAACTCTGTGAAGAAACTTACCACAATTGCTGTAAATTTACACCATCTCACCTTAACCAAATGCCCTCTGGTATTAGACATCAGTCTTATGTAAAACAAATAACAATAGACAATAGGTGCAGAAGTAGACCATTCGGCCCTTCGAGTCTGCACCGCCATTCTGAGATCATGGCTGATCATCTACTATCAATACCCGGTTCCTGCCTTGTCCCCATATCCCTTGAGTGTAGAAATCTCTCAGTGTTATATTGTCTATCAAAAACGATTTGATTCTGTCTCTCACATGGTTAAGAGGTTTCAATATTATATAAGATGCATCCAATACTTGTGAAATTTCTACAACATCTAATGAAGTACAATAAATGCCCTATTAACAAGAACAACGGAACAACTACTGATACCACAATAAATGGAGACATTTTCCAGAGTGACACACTAAGCCCACTATGGTTTCATCTGGCGTTAAACCCACTCTTGAATTTCCTGAAACAGACAAAAATTAGGCATCAAATCAGAAAAAAAACAAACGAATTATACCTTGACAACTATGCAGGGATAATTGGAAATTATTTGCTCTTGCATCAGTGGAGTTAAAACAATTAATTCAAATAATGGAACTAATTTCCAAAGAAAACATATACAGTATAGCTATGCATGTCTGTGTGATTCCGTAAATAAGTGTGCAGAAATAGAAATATAAAAGAGATTAGTGAGTCACTATCGATGGGTTATTTGTCCATTCAGAAACTAGATGACAGAGGAGAAGTTTCTGAACTGTTGAGTGTGCGCTTTACTCCGATCCTGTACAGTAGTCCCCATGAACCAGACGGTGATGCAGCCAGTTACAATACTCTCCAAGTTACACCTGTAGAAATATTCCAGTGATGTTGGAAACTCCTGATGAAATATAGCCACTGTTGTAGTTTCTTTGTGGCTGCATCCATATATTGGGTCCAGGTCAGATACTCGGAGATATTGACTGCCAAGAATTTGAAATTGTCCACACTCTCCACTTCAGATCCCTCTGTGAGGATTGGTATGTTGTGTTCCCTCATCTTACCCTTTCTGAAATCCACAATTATCTCTAACGATATATTTTTATCAACGCAAGCAGGATTCAGCACTCCATCCAAGCATATGCAATTCTGATAAGGGGTACACATCACTGAACGTAAATGAAAGCATAACCCATAAAAATGAAGAAACAATCATAATAGGAGAACGTTAACCTTGGAAGAGTGGAAGAGTGTGACTCCCCATGGAATACATCCCCACGATCTGAGCGCACTAGATGTCGACAAGGAAGCGTCGAGCCCCTGGCTCAGAGTTGGAGACCTCTTCCCAGAAACAGAAGGGAGCATACAGGACCAGGTGGTTAACACATCTAGTTATCAATAATGAGGAATAAAGGCCAACAGGTTCAAGATGATAAATGCTGAAAATTACAAGAGAAGCCAGAAACAATTGAACACATTACAGGATCCTGCAGTAGTTTTACTCAATCTGAGCACTGCACTATCAAGTGGTAGACAACTTTCACCAACATCTTGCTTAAACTACAACTGACAAAAAAACACCATCCCTCACTATAAATACAAGTCTGCTCCACATTTAGAGTTAGAGTCTGACAAATCGACCGTAACCGATTCATTATTACAGATAGGAAAATTCATAATAACTGTCCGGCTATAATTGTACCGGACAAACTAGCAAAAACAACTTTTTAAATAAATATTGCCATTCCAAACACACATAAATTACAGATATCAATTAATAAAAAACTTTAGAAATATGCTGAATTAAAAGAGGAAATTGAAAGATTGTGGAAGATGAACACGATACACATTGTCCCGATAATAAAAATAATATCAACAACTGGTATCATCCAAAAAGCACTACACGATAGTAATAAAGAATTAGATCCACACAGCAATGTTCATGTAAATCTTCCGAAAGCCACAATAGTATATGCCACGAGAGTAATCTGAAATTACCTATCAATTTAAAATGAGTGTGCTTTGATTTGCCCGTACCTCAGGATTTGCCAGTTTAAGTTAGAAAAAATAAAAAAAATAAGTTATTTATAAAGCACTTTTCATCGGGACGATGTCGGTCAAACTGCATTACAATGGGATCAAGTTCAAACTAGAAAATAAAAGACAAAATAATTTCAATTACAAGCAAGGTTCAAATTCTTAAAAAAAAAGTTTTATGCTGGTGCTTAAAAGTGACTAACGGAGTCTACATCCCTTACACAGTACTTGCAGAAGTCTTGGTCTCCCTGGTTATATATATCTGCCTCAGAATTTTGTGCAGTACTGCACCATTTCTTTTAAGTGTGAATTCTACAGTTTAGGAGAATATTTCAAAAACTAAAAAAAAATCTGACCTGCCAATGATCCTTTGGCCTTATACCTTATAGTCTGCCTGCACTGTATTTTCTCAGCAACTGAAACACTGTTTCCCTGCACTATTCTGTTCCGTTTTTCCTTGTCGGAACCTCATTGCACCAATGTGATGTAATGACCTATTTGGATCGCGAGCATAAGAGTTTTCATTGTACCTTGGTACATGTGACTATAATAACCCACATTGCCAAGTTATTGTTGTCAATATCACAGAGCTGCTTGGTTGTTTAAGATTGTTATACGCAGGGGTGGTAGTGGGGAAACACTCCCACGACCTATCAAATGCTCCCAGTGGCGTGCGACTCAAACAGCCTCTGACAATCAGGTCCAACTCCTGGCCTTCACATGTGACTCAGCTACTAAGCTTGGCAGAGGCATTTTTTCTGATAGGAGAAAGGGCAAATACGGGTTACTGCCACCTGACAACCAGTCGCTTCGGGCAGTTGGGGCTCATCGTTCGTGACTGGCAGCTCATCCAGAAGAAGGAAAACAGTGATCTCACGCTGTTACTTTGGGAGTAAACCCAATGGGAAAAGTATAACCATATAACAATTACAGCACGGAAACAGGCCATCTCGGCCCTTCTAGTCCATGCCGAACGCTTACTCTCACCTAGTCCCACTGACCCGCACTCAGCCCATAACCCTCCATACCTTTCCTGTCCATATACCTATCCAATTTTGCTTTAAATGAGAATACCGAACCTGCCTCTACCACTTCTACTACAGCTGGAGCCCCTAAGGCACTTAGGTTGCATTCAACGCGGTCTGGCAACTCCTGTGACACTTCTGGTGCCAAGCTGTATCGGTCTCTGCAGTTCCTTTGTGTTCATCGTCTGCTAATGATGCAAACAATGCTTCAAATATACTCAAATGTTGTCCTAACGAAAGTGCAGTCAGGATTGCAATTGGATATCAGGAAAATTCTCTTCAAAATTAATCAATAACAGGATATGAGTATTGGACATTTTCTGGGACATCTATCGCTGTCAATTCTGGTGTCTGTGAACACAATTTTACTTTCTGTCTTAGTATCCATGGAAGCACTGAAATAATTCATGTAATCTCAAACACTGAATGTTGAAATGCTGTTAGAAAGTTCTTTGTCAGTTGAGCAATTTAACTTGGTGACCATGTTCTCTGTTCCCATGGAAGATGTTCAACAGAAACACAAAGAGACTCTGCGGGCACAAACTGGAACTCTGAGAGTGAACACGATCCTGATGAGGGAGAAGGTGAAGGTTTTCGAACTGGTTGATCGATACGCTAAGCTCACGGTCATTTCTACTGTTCGAGATCGGAGACTGGTGGAACATGAGCTGCTGGCAAGAGGCAAAGACCACGAACAGTGGAGAGAAAAACATCTCCGCCGAGAGCTGGAAAAAATCCAGACTGAGCAGTTGTTCCAGAGCAGCTTTTCCTGGAGTAAATCCAAATCTAGGAATTCAGCAGCAGTGGCCGGGGTCCCAGGGATCGGGAAAACAACAATGGTACAAAAGATTGTTTATGACTGGGCCACGGGGAAAATATACCAACAGTTCCAATTTGTCTTCAGCTTCAAATTCCGGGATTTAAACTCCATTAACTGCAGAATAAACCTGAAAGAACTGATTCTGCATCACTATCCTTACTTTGGGAATATCCTGAGAGAGGTCTGGAAGAACCCAGAGGGATTGTTGTTTATATTCGATGGTTTGGATGAATTCAATGACGAAATTGATTTTGCTGACAGTCGGGGAGACACAGAACCTCAGTACACATGCACAGATCCTGAATTCAAGTGCAAGGTGTCGGACATTGTGTACAGTTTAATCCAGGGCAAGCTGCTCCCAGGGTGTTCAGTGCTGGTGACCACCCGCCCCACTGCGTTACATTTATTGGAAAAGGCAGAAATCAGTGTCTGGGTGGAAATCCTGGGATTTGTTGGTGAGGAACGGAAGGAATATTTCATCAGACATTTTGAAGATCAGAAGGTGGCAGAAGCTGTTTTCAATTATGTGAAGGAGAACGAGATCCTGTACACCATGAGCTACAACCCCTCCTACTGCTGGATCCTCGCTCTGACACTGGGCCCCTTCTTCACACAAAGGGTCAAGGACCCGCAGCGAGTTCCCAAGACCATCACTCAACTGTACTCCTACTATATTTACAACATCCTGAAAAACCACGGCCGTGAGATTGAGAGCCCCCGTGATGTGTTACTCAGGGTTGGTCAGATGGCCTTCAGAGGAGTGTTCGAGAAGAAGATTGTGTTTACAGATGGAGATTTGATCAACTACAATCTGCAGCCTTCCCAGTTCCTGTCCGGGTTCCTGTTGGAGCTTTTGGAGAGAGAGGATTCAACCCGGTGTGTGGTGTACACATTCCCACACCTCACCATCCAAGAGTTTGTAGCTGCAGTCGCACAATTCCTGAATCCACATCCCGGGGATATACTGAAATTCCTCACTGAAGCTCACAACACGACAGATGGGCGATTTGAGGTATTTCTCCGTTTTGTTGCTGGTCTCTCCTCCCTAATGACAACTCGGGGCCTGGAGGAGTTTCTGGGTCCATTTCCTCATGAAACAACCTGCCGGGTGATTGACTGGGTGAAGGAGGAGGTTAAACGCCAGAGTGGAAACACAAGGAGTGAAGCTAGTAAAAGGAGCCTGCTGAACACATTGCACTACCTGTTTGAGTCTCAGAATCGTGGACTGGCTCAGGCCGCACTGGGATCTGTGGAAACACTTTCATTCAGTGGAATGTCTCTGACCCCGATTGATTGCGCGGTCCTGTCTCATGTCATCGGACTCTGTGATACAATAAAACACCTCGACCTGGAGAGCTGCCACATTCAGTGTGAAAGAATCCAGCGGCTGGGACCCGGGCTACACAAGTGCCAGAAGTTGGGGTAACTTGATTTATCTCTCACTCTGAACTGTGAAACTGTTCCATTGTGTTGTTTCATTGTAAAAGAATTCCGATAAATTTGTAGTGAATCTGATTGTGAAGAATTGTGACAAATGCCCACAGGGTCAGTCAGTAATTCCCCAAGGATGGGAGGGTTCTGTGGTTCCTTGTGAAGGGATGTTGGAGACTTCATCAGATCAGTGAACAACGGCCATTGGTTTAATGGGAGTAAATCACAGGAATGGCCGTGTTTCTCGCCGCCTGTGACACGTCCATTGACAATGTTCCTTCTCACTGTTACTGACACCCAGACTGACACTGACTGCAGCAGGTGGGTCAGAGATTCATACCCCCTTCCCGGTGAGGGACAAGAGACCGTCAGCAGACTGTCCCAGTGAGAAGGAAGAAATACCATTGTGAGATTGTCCTCCCACTGCCCTTCCCCGTGTGTGACTTTGCTCACTTCCAGATACGCAAAGAGCGAGCGCGCATCTCCTCTGGGTCTCTGTTCAGACCCAACACATACGTACAAAAAATTTCTGCATCCTCTCGTCTTGTAGTATTATCGTTTACCCTTGGAATCCTCCTGTGGGACTTCTCATCCCAATCCCCCTTCCATTCTTTGGAATCTCGCCCCCATCCCCATTCCTCCTGTGGACTCTCTATTACTCTTTCCTCATCCACCTGTGGGATGTCTTTTCACACAACACCCCCCCCTTCCTGTGAGAGCTCTCCTCCCCATCCCTCTTCCTCCTGTGGGATCTCTCTTCCCCATCTCCCTTTCACCTATGAGATCGCTCTTCCACATCCCCCTTCCTTCTATGGATTTCTCTTCCCCATCCCTTCCTGCTGTTGAAACTCGCTTCCCCATACCCTTTCCTCCTGTGGGATCTCTCTCCCCCATCGACTTCTTCCTGTCGGATCTCACTTTGGCATGCCCCATTGTCCTGTGGAATTTCTCTTCCCCATCCCCCTTCCTCCTGTGAGATTTCTCTTCCCAATCCCACATCCTCCTGTGGGAACTCTCTTTCACATCCCTCCTCTTCCTGGCCGATCTCTCAACCCGTTCCCCCTTCATCCTGTTTAATCTCTCTCTATATCCCCCTTCCTCCTGTGGGATCTCTCTTCCCCATCCCCCTTCCTCCTGTGGGATTTCTCTTCCCCATCCCCCTTCCTCCTTTGGGATCTTGCTTCCCCATCCCCATCCCCCTTTCGCCTGTGGGAACTCTCCTCCCCATAGAATCATAAAATCATAGAAAACTACAGCACAGAAAACAAGCCATTCAGTCCTTCTAGTCTGTACCAAAACCTTATTCCGCTAGTCCCATTGACCTGCTCCCAGTCCATAACCCTCCAGTCCTCTCCCATCCATGTATCTATCCAATTTATTCTTAAAGCTTAAGAGTGAGTCCACATTTTCCACATCAGATGGCAGCTCGTTCCACACTCTCACCACCCTCTGAGTGAAAAGTTCCTCCTAATGCTCCCCCTAAACCTTTCCCCTTTCACACTGAAGCCATGTCTTCTCATATTTATCTCTCCTAATCTATGTGGAAAGAGCCTATTCGCATTTACCCTGTCTATACCCTCATAATTTTGTAAACCTCTATCAAATCTCCCCTCATTCTTCTATGCTGCAAGGAATAAAGTCCTAACCTGTTCAATCTTTCCTTGTAACTCAACTCCTGAAGAGCTGGCAACATCCTAGTAAATCTTCTCTGCACTTTTTCAAACTTACTGATATCCTTCCGATAGTTAGGTGATCAGAACTGCACACAATACTCCAAATTTGGCCTCACCAATGTCTTATACAACTTCACCATAACATCCCAACTCCTATACTCAGTACTTTGATTTATGAATGCCAGGATGCCAAAAGCCTTCTTTACAACCCTGTCTACCTGTGACGCCACTTTCAGGGACTTACGTATCTAAAACCCAGATCCCTCTGTTCCTCCACACTCTTCAGTGCCCTACCGTTTATCGTGTTTGTCGTACCTTGATTTGTCCTTCCAAAATGGAACACCTCACACTTGTCTGCATTAAATTCCATCTGCCATTTTCTGGCCCATTCTTCCAGTTGGTCCAGATCCCTCTGCAAGCTTTGAAAGCCTTCCTCGCTGTCCACAACGCCTCTATCTTAGTGTCATCCACAAACCTGCTGATCCAATTTATCACATTATCATCTAGATCATTGATATAGACAACAGACAACAATGGTCACAGCACAGATCCCTGAGACACACCACTAGTCACAGGCCTCCAGTCTGAGAAGCAATAATCCACTACCACTTTCTGTCTTCTCCCACACAGCCAATTCTAATCCAGTTTACAACATCTCCATGGATACCTAGTGTCTAGACCTTTAGAACTAACCTCTTATGTGGGACCTTGTCAAAGGCCTTACAAAAGTCAATATAGACAACATCCACAGCCTTTCCTTCATATGCATTCTTGGTAACCTCCTCGAAAAACACTACAAGATTTATTAAACATGATCTACCACATACAAAGCCATGATGACTATCTTTAATCAGCCCTTGGCTGTCCAAATCCTTGTATATCCGATCTCTCAGAACACCTTCCGATAATTTACCTACTACTGATGTCAGGCTCACTGGCCTGTAATTACCTGGTGTACTTTTGGAGCCTTTTTCAAGCAACGGAACTACATGAACTACCCTCCAATCCTCCGGCACCGCACCCGTGGCTGAGGACATTTTAAATATTTCTGCCAGGGCCCCTGCAATTTCTACACTAGTCTCTCTCAAGGTCCGAGAAAAAATCATGTCAGGCCCGGGGGATTTATCTACCTGTATTCACTGTAAGGCAGCAAGCAACACCTCCTCTTTAATCTCTATATGTTCCATGACACTACTGTTTGTTTGCCTTAATTCCATATCCGCTATGCCAGTTTCCTGAGTAAACACTGACGCAAAAAACTGTTTAAGATCTCCCCCATCTCGTGAGGCTCCACACACAGACGACCACTCTGATCTTCTAGGGGACCAATTTTGTCCTTTACTATCCTTTTACTCTCAATATACTTGTAGAAACCCTTTGGGTTTACCTTCACATTATCTGCCAAAGCAACCTCATGTCCTCTTTTTGCCTTCCTGATTTCCTTCCTTAGTATTCCCTTATATTTTCTATACTCTTCAAGTACCTCAATTGTTCCTTGTTGCCTATACCTGCTGAACACCTACTTAACCAGATCACCAATATCCCTTGAAAACCAAGGTTCCCTATGCCTGTTAACTTTGCCTTTAATCCTGGCAGGAACATGCAAACTCTGCACTCTCAAAATTTCACCCTTGAAGGCGTTCCACTTACTAAACACATCCTTGCCAGAAAACAACTTAACCCAATCCACTCTTCCCATATCCTCTCTCTTTTCCACAAAATTGGTCGTTCTCCAATTCGGAACCTTAACTGGTGGATGAGTCCTATCCTTATCCATAATTATCTTGAAATTAATGACATTATGGTCACTGGACCCAAAATGTTTGCTTACACATACTTCTGTCACCTGACCTGTCTGGTTCCCTAATAGGGGATCAGGTACTGCACCCTCTCTCGTTGGTACCTCAATATATTGATTTAGAAAACTTTCCTGAACACATTTGACAAACTCCACGCCATCTAACCCTTTCTCAGAGTGGGCGTCCCCGTCAATATGTTGAAAGTTAAAATCCTCTACGATTACAACTTTCTGTTTCTTACATTGGTCTGCTATCTCTCTACAGATTTGCTCCTCCAATTCTCTCTGCCTATTGGGCGGTCTATAATATAACCCTATTCATGTGGTCACACCTTTCCCGTTCCTCAGCTCCACCCATATGGCCTCTATAGACGAGCCCTCCGGGCTGTCCCATCTACGCACAGCTGTGTTATTCTCCCTGACTGGTAATGCCACTCCTCCCCATTTCATCCCTCCGCCCTATCACCTCTGAAACAATGGAAACCCAGAACATGAAGCTGCCAGTCCTGCCCCTGTTGCAAACCAAGTCTTACTAATAGCAATAATGTCGATATCATTATCGTGCCAATCCACGCCCTAAACTCATCTGTCTTACCTACAATACTCTTGCATTGAAATAGATGCACCTGAGAACATTTCTATCACGTACAAACCATTGATATCTGTCTATACAGGCAGTCCTCGCATGACCATTATCCTCCTCCACATCACTATCTGCTCTAACACTCTGCCCCCTCCCCCTGCAACCTTGTTTAAAACCCCCGGAGCAGAACTTGCTAACCGACCGGAAAGGATGTTAGTCCCCTCCAGTTCAGGTGCAAACTGTCCAATTCGAACTGGTCCCACCTCCCCTGGAAGAAAGCCCAATTGTCCAGAAACATGAACCCCACCCTCATGCACCATCCCCTCAGCCACGTATTTAGCTGCATTATCTTCCTATTTCTAGCCTCACTAGCACGTGGCACGGGTAGCAATCCACCTGTGTGATCTCACTTTTCCATCCCCCTTTCATCCTCTGGGCTCTCTGTTCCCACTCCACCTTCCTTCCAACTGTGGGATCTCCCTTCCCCATCCACCTTCCTCCTGTGGGATCCCTCTTCCCCATCCCCCTTCCTTCTGTGGGATCTCTCTCCCCCATCCCCCTTCCTGCCGTGGGATCTCTCTTCTCCATACACCTTCCTCCTGTCGGATCTCTCTTTGGCATGCCCCATTGTCCTGTGGAATTTCACTTCCCCAACACCCTTCCTCCTGTGAGATTTCTCTTCCCAATCCCACATCCTCCTGTGGGAACTCTCTTCCACATCCCTCCTCCTCCTGGCCAATCTCTCAACCCCTTCCCGCTTCATCCTGTTTAATCTCTCTCTATATCCCCTTCCTCCTGTGGGATCTCTCTTCCCCATCCCCCTTCCTCCTGTGGGATCTCTCTTCCCCATACCCCTTCCTCCTGTGGGATCTCTCTTCCCCATCCCCATTCCTTGTGGGATCTCTCTTCCCCATCCCCCTTCCTGCCGTGGGATCCCTCATCCCCATCCCCCTTCCTTCTGTGGGATCTCCCTTCCCCATCCACCTTCCTCCTGTGGGATCCCTCTTCCCCATCCCCCTTCCTTCTGTGGGATCTCTCTCCCCCATCCCCCTTCCTGCCGTGGGATCTCTCTTCTCCATACACCTTCCTCCTGTCGGATCTCTCTTTGGCACGCCCCATTGTCCTGTGGAATTTCACTTCCCCAACCCACTTCCTCCTGTGAGATTTCTCTTCCCAATCCCACATCCTCCTGTGGGAACTCTCTTCCACATCCCTGCTCCTCCTGGCCAATCTCTCAACCCCTTCCCGCTTCATCCTGTTTAATCTCTCTCTATATCCCCTTCCTCCTGTGGGCTCTCTCTTCCCCATCCCCCTTCCTCCTGTGGGATCTCTCTACCCCATCCCCCATCCTCCTGTGGGATCTCTCTTCCCCATCCCCCTTCCTCCTGTGGGATCTCTCTTCCCCATACCCCTTCCTCCTGTGGGATCTCTCTTCCCCATCCCCATTCCTCGTGGGATCTCTCTTCCCCATCCCCCTTCCTGCCGTGGGAACCCTCATCCCCATCCCCCTTCCTTCTGTGGGATCTCCCTTCTCCATCCACCTTCCTCCTGTGCAATGTCCCTTCCCCATCCCCCTTCCTTCTGTGGGATCTCTCTCCCCCATCCCCCTTCCTGCCGTGGGATCTCTCTTCTCCATACACCTTCCTCCTGTCGGATCTCTCTTTGGCATGCCCCATTGTCCTGTGGAATTTCACTTCCCCAACACCCTTCCTCCTGTGAGATTTCTCTTCCCAATCCCCCATCCTCCTGTGGGATCTCTCTTCCCCATCCACCTTCCTCCTGTGGGATCTCTCTTCCCCATCCCCATTCCTCGTGGGATCTCTCTTCCCCATCCCCCTTCCTCCTGTGGGATCTCTCTCCCCCATCCCTTCCTCCTGTGGGATCTCTCTTCCCAATCCCCCTTCCTTCTGTGGGATCTCTCTCCCCCATCCCCCTTCCTGCCGTGGGATCTCTCTTCTCCATACACCTTCCTCCTGTCGGATCTCTCTTTGGCACGCCCCATTGTCCTGTGGAATTTCACTTCTCCAACCCACTTCCTCCTGTGAGATTTCTCTTCCCAATCCCACATCCTCCTGTGGGAACTCTCTTCCACATCCCTCCTCCTCCTGGCCAATCTCTCAACCCCTTCCCGCTTCATCCTGTTTAATCTCTCTCTATATCCCCTTCCTCCTGTGGGATCTCTCTTCCCCATCCCCCTTCCTCCTGTGGGATCTCTCTACCCCATCCCCCTTCCTCCTGGGGGATCTCTCTTCCCCATCCCCCTTCCTCCTGTGGGATCTCTCTTCCCCATACCCCTTCCTCCTGTGGGATCTCTCTTCCCCATCCCCATTCCTTGTGGGATCTCTCTTCCCCATCCCCCTTCCTGCCGTGGGATCCCTCATCCCCATCCCCCTTCCTTCTGTGGGATCTCCCTTCCCCATCCACCTTCCTGCTGTGGGATCCCTCTTCCCCATCCCCCTTCCTTCTGTGGGATCTCTCTTCCCCATCCCCCTTCCTCCTGTGGGATCTCTCTCCCCCATCCCTTCCTCCTGTGGGATCTCTCTTCCCCATTCCCCTTCATCCTGTGGGATCTCTCTCCCCCATCCCTTCCTCCTGTGGGATCTCTCTCCCCCATCCCCCTTCCGCCTGTGGGATCTCTCTTCCCCATCCCCCTTCCTCCTGTGGGATCTCTCTACCCCATCCCCCTTCCTCCTGTGGGATCTCTCTTCCCCATCCCCCTTCCTCCTGTGGGATCTCTCTACCCCATCCCCCTTCCTCCTGTGGGATCTCTCTCCCCCATCCCCCTTCCTGCCGTGGGATCTCTCTTCTGCATACACATTCCTCCTGTCGGATCTCTCTTTGGCATGCCCCATTGTCCTGTGGAATTTCACTTCCCCAACACCCTTCCTCCTGTGAGATTTCTCTTCCCAATCCCACATCCTCCTGTGGGAACTCTCTTCCACATCCCTCCTCCTCCTGGCCAATCTCTCAACCCCTTCCCGCTTCATCCTGTTTAATCTCTCTCTATATCCCCTTCCTCCTGTGGGATCTCTCTTCCCCATCCCCCTTCCTCCTGTGGGATCTCTCTACCCCATCCCCCTTCCTCCTGTGGGATCTCTCTTCCCCATCCCCCTTCCTCCTGTGGGATCTCTCTTCCCCATCCCCCTTCCTCCTGTGGGATCTCTCTTCCCCATCCCTCTTCCTCCTGTGAGATCTCTCTTCCCCATCCCCATTCCTCGTGGGATCTCTCTTCCCCATCCCCCTTCCTCCTGTGGGATCTCTCTCCCCCATCCCTTCCTCCTGTGGGATCTCTCTTCCCCATCCCCCTTCCTCCTGTGGAACCTCTCATCCCAATCCCCCTTCCATTCTTTGGAATCTCGCCACCATCCCCATTCCTCCTATGGGCTCTCTATTACTCTTTCCTCATCCTCCTGTGGGATGTCTTTTCCACACAACCCCCCACCCCTTCCTGTGAGAGCTCTCGTCCCCATCCCTCTTCCTCCTGTGGGATCTCTCCTCCTCATCCCCCTTCCTCCTGTGGGATCTCTCTTCCCCATCCCCCTTCCTCCTGTGGGATCTCTTCCCCATCGCTTTTCCTCCTGTGGGATCTCTCTTCCGCATCCCCCTTCCTCCTGTGGGATCTCTCTTCCACATCTCCCTTTCACCTATGAGATCGCTCTTCCACATCCCCCTTCCTTCTATGGATTTCTCTTCCCCATCTCTTCCTGCTGTTGAAACGCGCTTCCCCATACCCTTTCCTCCTGTGGGATCTCTCTCCCCCATGGACTTCTTTCTGTCGGATCTCTCTTTGGCATGCCCCATTGTCCCGTGGAATTTCTCTTCCCCATCCCCCTTCCTCCTGTGAGATTTCTCTTCCCAATCCCACATCCTCCTGTGGGAACTCTCTTTCACATCCCTCCTCCTCCTGGCCGATCTCTCAACCCGTTCCCCCTTCATCCTGTTTAATCTCTCTCCCCCATCCCCCTTCCTCCTGTGGGATCTCTCTTCCCCATCCCCCTTACTCCTGTGGGATCTCTCTACCCAATCCCCCTTCCTGCCGTGGGATCTCTCTCCCCCATCCCCCTTCCTGCCGTGGGATCTCTCTTCTCCATACACCTTCCTCCTGTCGGATCTCTCTTTGGCATGCCCCATTGTCCTGTGGAATTTCACTTCCCCAACACCCTTCCTCCTGTGAGATTTCTCTTCCCAATCCCACATCCTCCTGTGGGAACTCTCTTTCACATCCCTCCTCCTCCTTGCCGATCTCTCAACCCGTTCCCCCTTCATCCTGTTTAATCTCTCTCCCCCATCCCCCTTCCTCCTGTGGGATCTCTCTTCCCCATCCCCCTTCCTCCTATGGGATTTCTCTTCACCATCCCCCTTCCTCCTTTGGGATCTCGCTTCCCCATCCCCATCCCCCTTTCGCCTGTGGGAACTCTCCTCCCCATAGAATCATAAAATCATAGAAAACTGCAGCACAGAAAACAAGCCATTCAGTCCTTGTAGTCTGTACCAAAACCTTATTCCGCTAGTCCCATTGACCTGCACCCAGTCCATAACCCTCCAGTCCTCTCCCATCCATGTATCTATCCAATTTATTCTTAAAGCTTAAGAGTGAGTCCACATTTTCCACATCAGATGGCAGCTCGTTCCACACTCTCACCACCCTCTGAGAGAAGAAGTTCCTCCTAATGCTCCCCCTAACCCTTTCCCCTTTCACACTGAAGCCACGTCTTCTCATATTTATCTCTCCTAATCTATGTGGAAAGAGCCTATTCGCATTTACCCTGTCTATACCCTCATAATTTTGTAAACCTCTATCAAATCTCCCCTCATTCTTCTACGCTCCAAGGAATAAAGTCCTAACCTGTTCAATCTTTCCTTGTAACTCAACTCCTGAAGAGCCGGCAACATCCTAGTAAATCTTCTCTGCACTTTTTCAAACTTACTGATATCCTTCCGATAGTTAGGTGATCAGAACTGCACACAATACTCCAAATTTGGCCTCACCAATGTCTTATACAACTTCACCATAACATCCCAACTCCTATACTCAGTACTTTTATTTATGAATGCCAGGATGCCAAAAGCCTTCTTTACAACCCTGTCTACCTGTGACGCCACTTTCAGGGACTTACGTATCTAAAACCCAGATCCCTCTGTTCCTCCACACTCTTCAGTGCCCTACCGTTTATCGTGTTTGTCGTACCTTGATTTGTCCTTCCAAAATGAAACACCTCACACTTGTCTGCATTAAATTCCATCTGCCATTTTCTGGCCCATTTTTCCAGTTGGTCCAGATCCCTCTGCAAGCTTTGAAAGCCTTCCTCGCTGTCCACAACGCCTCTATCTTAGTGTCATCCACAAACCTGCTGATCCAATTTATCACATTATCATCTAGATCATTGATATAGACAACAGACAACAATGGTCACAGCACAGATCCCTGAGACACACCACTAGTCACAGGCCTCGAGTCTGAGAAGCAATCATCCACTACCACTCTCTGTCTTCTCCCACACAGCCAATTCGAATCCAGTTTACAACCTCTCCATGGATACCTAGTGTCTGGACCTTTAGAACTAACCTCTTATGTGGGACCTTGTCAAAGGCCTTACAAAAGTCAATGTAGACAACATCCACAGCCTTTCCTTCATATGCATTCTTGGTAACCTCCTCGAAAAACACTACAAGATTCATTAAACATGATCTACCTCATACAAAGCCATGCTGACTATCCTTAATCAGCCCTTGGCTGTCCAAATCCTTGTATATCCGATCTCTCAGAACACCTTCTGATAATTTACCTACTACTGATGTCAGGCTCACTGGCCTGTAATTACCTGGTGTACTTTTGGAGCCTTTTTCAAACAACGGAACTACATGAGCTACCCTCCAATCCTCCGGCACTGCACCTGTGGCTGAGGACATTTTAAATATTTCTGCCAGGGCCCCTGCAATTTCTGCACTAGTCTCTCTCAAGGTCCGAGAAAATATCATGTCAGGCCCAGAGATTTATCTACCTTTATTCACTGTAAGGCAGCAAGCAGCTCGTCCTCTTTAAACTCTATATGTTCCATGACACCACTGTTTGTTTGCCTTAATTCCATATCCGCTATGCCAGTTTCCTGTGTAAACACTGATGCAAAAAACCTGTTTAAGATCTCCCCCATCTCGTGAGGCTCCACACATAGACGACCACTCTGATCTTCTAGGCGACCAATTTTGTCCTTTACTATCCTTTTACTCTCAATATACTTGTAGGAACCCTTCGGGTTTACCTTCACATTATCTGCCAAAGCAACCTCATGTCTTCTTTTTGCCTTCCTGATTTCCTTCTTTAGTATTCCCTTACATTTTCTATACTCTTCAAGTACCTCAATTGTTCCTTGTTGCCTATTCCTGCTAAACATCTACTTAACCAGATCGCCAATATCCCTTGAAAACCAAGGTTCCCTATGCCTGTTAACTTTGACTTTAATCCTGGTAGGAACATGCAAACTCTGCACTCTCAAAATTTCACCCTTGAAGGCCTTCCACTTACTGAACACATCCTTGCCAGAAAACAACTTATCCCAATCCACTTTTCCCAGATCCTCTCTCATTTCCACAAAATTGGCCCTTCTCCAATTCAGAACCTTAACTGGTGGATGAGTCCTATCCTTATCCATAATTATCTTGAAACTAATGACATTATGGTCACTAGACCCAAAATGTTTGCTTACACATACTTCTGTCACCTGACCTGTCTGGTTCCTTAATAGGAGATCAGGTACTGCACCCTCTCTCGTTGGTACCTCAATATATTGATTTAGAAAACTTTCCTGAACACATTTGACAAACTCCACGCTATCTAACCCTCTCTCAGAGTGGGAGTCCCCGTCAATATGTGGAAATTTAAAATCCTCTACGATTACAACTTTCTGTTTCTTACATCGGTCTGCTAACTCTCTACAGGTTTACTCCTCCAATTCTCTCTGACTATTGGGTGGTCTATAATACAACCCTATTCGTGTGCTCACACCTTTCCCGTTCCTCAGCTCCACCCATATGGCCTCTGTAGACGAGCCCTCCGGGCTGCCCCGTCTACGCACAGCTGTGAGATTCTCCCTGACTGGTAATGCCACTCCTTCTCCTTTCATCCCTACCCCCACCACGTCTGAAACAACAGAACGCCGGAACATGAAGCTGGCGCTTTTAAGGAATATAAAAGTGTATAAATCTCTGGATCCTGACAGGATATTCCCTAGGACCATGAGGGAGGTTAGTGTAGAAATAGCAGGGGCTCTGACAGAAATATTTCAAATGTTATTAGAAACGGAGATGGTGCCGAAGGATTGGCGTATTGCTCATGTGGTTCCATTGTTTAAAAAGGGTTCCCAGAGTAAACCTAGCAATTATAGGCCTGTCAGCTTGACGTCAGTGGTGGGTAAATTAATGGAAGGTATTCTTAGAGATGGTATATATAATTATCTGGATAGACAGGGTCTGATTAGGAACAGTCATCATGGATTTGTGCATGGAAGGTCATGTTTGACAAACCTTATTGAATTTTTTGCAGAGGTTACAAGTAAAGTTGACGAGGGTAAAGCAGTGGATGTTGTCTATATGGACTTCATTAAGGCCCTTGACAAGGTTCTGCACAGAAGGTTAATTAGGAAGATTTGATCGTTAGGTATTAATACTGAAGCAGTAAAATGGATTCAACAGTGTCTGGATGAGTGATGCCAGAGAGTAGTGGTGGATAACTGTCAGGTTGGAGGCCGGTGACTAGTGGTGGGCCTCAGGGATCTGTACTGGGTCTAATGTTGTTTGTCATATACATTAATGATCTGGATGATGGGGTGGTAAATTGGATTGGTAAGTATGCAGATGATACTAAGGTAGGTGGCGTTGTGGATAATGAAGTAGGTTTTAAAAGTTTGCAGAGAGATTTAGAACAGTTAGAGGAGTGGACTGAACGATGGCAGATGGAGTTTAATGCTGATAAGTGTGAGGTACTGCATTTTAGTAGGAATAATCCAAATAGGACATACATGGTAAATTGTAGGGCATTGAAGAATGCAGTAGAACAGGGTGATCTAGGAATAATGGTGCATAGTTCCCTGAAGGTGGAATCTCATGTGGATAGGGTGGTGAAGTAAGCTTTTGGTATGTTGGCCTTTATAAATCAGAGCATTGAGTATAGGAGTTGGGATGTAATGCTAAAATTGTACAAGGCATTGGTAAGGCCAAATTTGGAGTATTGCGTACAGTTCTGGTCACCGAATTATAGGAAAGATGTCAATAAAATAGAGAGAGTACAGAGAAGATTTACTAGAATGTTACCTGGGTTTCAGCACCTAAGTTACACAGAAAGATTGAACAAGTTAGGTCTTTATTCTTTGGAGCATAGAAGGTTGAGGGGGGACGATAGAGGTATTTAAACTTATGAGGGGGATAGATAGAGTTGACGTGGATAGGCTTTTTCCATTGAGAATAGTGGAGATTCAAACAAGAGGACATCAGTTGAGAGTTAGGGGGCAAACGTTTAAGGGTAATATGACGGGTAATTTCTTTACTCAGAGAGTGGTCGCTGTGTGGAACGAGCTTCCAGTAGAAGTGGTAGAGGCAGGTTCGGTATTGTCATTTAAAGTAAAATTGGATAGGTATATGGACAGGAAAGGAATGGAGGGTTATGGGCTGAGTACGGGTCAGTGGGACTAGATGAGTGTAAGCATTCGGCACGGACTAGAAGGGCCGAAATGGCCTGTTTCCGTGCTGTAATTGTTATATGTTTATATAGTTATTAGTCCTGCCCCTCCTGCAACCAAGTCTTACTAATAGCAATGATGTCGATATCATCATGTGCCAATCCACGACCTAAACTCATCTGCCTTACCTACAATACTCCTCGTATGGAAATAGATGTACCTGAGAACATTTCTATCACGTACAAACATTTGATATCTGTCTATACAAGCAGTCCTCACATGACCCGTATCCTCCTCCACATCACTATCAGCTCTAACACACTGCACCCTCCGCTTACAATCTGGTTTAAAACCCCCTGAGCAGAACTTGCCTAACCTACCGGCAAGGATGTTAGTCCCCTCCAGTTCAGGGTGCAAACTGTCCAATTCGAACTGGTCGCACCTCTCCTGGAAGAAAGCCCAATTGTCCAGAAACATGAACCCCACCCTCATGCACCATCCCCTCAGCCACGTATTTAGCTGCATTATCTTCCTATTTCTAGCCTCACTAGCACGGGGCATGGGTAGCAATCTACCTGTGAGATCTCCCTTCCCCTTCGACCTTCCTCCTGTGCAATGTCCCTTCCCTGTCCCCCTTCCTCCTGTGGGATCTCTCTTCCCCATCCCCCTTCCCCCTGTGGGATCTCACTTCCCCATCCCCCTTCCTCCTGTGTGATCTCTCTTCCCCGTCCCCCTTCCTCCTGTGGGATCTCACTTCCCCATCCCCCCTCCTCCTGTGGGATCTCACTTCCCCGTCCCCCTTCCACCTGTGGGATCTCCCTTCCCCATCCCCCTTCCTCCTGTGGGATCTCTCTTCCCCATCCCCCTTCCTACTTTCAGATCTCTCGTCCATCCGAACTCCTGCGGGATCTCTCTCCCCCATCCCCCTTCCTCATGTGGGATCTCTATTCACCATCACCCTTTCTCGTGTGGGGCCTCTGTTCCCATCCCCCACTCTTCTTGTGGGATCTCTCTTCCCCATCCCTTTAGCTCGGGTGGGTCTATTTCACTGTGTCCCATTGACATTTCTGCTTTTCTGTCAGGAACATTTTGTTTAGCCATCGGGGAATGGGACAGAATATGTGGAGTTTACAGAGTCACACCGACAGACGAAATTACCGACATTCGGTGAATACACTGGAGCTGGTCAGTGAGGGACATTGATAGTGATGGGAACTCCGATCAGTGATTTACTGAAGGGTTTAATGTTTCCTGAAATATCCAAGTGAGAGAAATTCCCCCAGACCCATGGTTTGAATCACTTTGTTCATCAATCTGTCTCTTTGTGTTTAGACTTGGGGGGAATGACCTGGGAGATTCAGGAGTGAAACTGGTGTCTGCGGCTCTGAGGAACCGGGAGTGTAAAATACAGAAACTGGGGTAAGTACCAGACTGTGGGAGATTGTGTTTACAGTCACTGGGTGTCTGACACTGAACATTAATGTGATCAGTAGAAACAAAGAAACATAGAAAACCTACAGCACAATACAGGCCCTTCGGCCCACAACGCTGTGCCGAACATGTTTCTACTTTAGAATTACCTCGGTTTTACCCATAGCCCTCTATGTTTCTAAGCTCCATGTAGCCTTCCTGGAGTTTAAAGATCCGATCCTTTCCACCTCCACCGCCGCCGCCAGCAGCCCATTCCACGCACTCACCACTCTCTGTGTAAAAAAACTTACCCCTGACATCTCCTCTGTACCTACTTCCAAGCACCTTAAAACTCTGCCCTCTCGTGCTAGCCATTTCAGCCCTGGGGAAAAGCCTCTGACTATCCACACGATCAATACTTCTCATTATCTTGTACACCTCTATCAAATCACCTCTCAATCTCCGTCACTCCAAGAGAAAAGGCTGAGTTCACTCAACCTACTCTCATAAGGCATGCTCCCCAATCCAGGCAACATCCTTGGAAATCTCCTCTGAACCCTTTCTATGGTTTCCATGTCCTTCCTATAGTGAGGCGACCAGAATTGAGCACAGTATTCCAAGTAGGGTCTGACCAGGGTCCTATATAGCTGCAACATATAACCATATAACAATTACAGCACGGAAACAGGCCATCTCGGCCCTCCTAGTCTGTGCCGAACGCTTACTCTCACCTAGTCCCACTGACCGGCACTCAGCCCATAACCCTCCATTCCTTTCCTGTCCATATACCTATCCAATTTTACTTTAAATGACAATACCCAACCTGCCTCTACCACTTCTACTGGAAGCTCGCTCCACACAGCTACCACTCTCTGAGTAAAGAAATTCCCCCTCGTGTTACCCTTAAACTTTTGCCCCCTAACTCTCAAATCATGTCCTTTTGTTTGAATCTCCCCTACTCTCAATGGAAAAAGTCTATCCACGTCAACTCGATCTATCCCCCCTCATAATCTCTCAACTGTTAAACATTACCTCTCGATTCGTAAACTCAATCCCACGACTGATGGCCAATACACTGTACGCCCTTTTAACTACAGAGTCAACCTGCATAGCATCTTTGAGTGTCCTATGTACTCGGACCCCAAGATCCCTCTGATCCTCCACACTGCTAAGAGTCTTACCATTAATACTATATTCTGCCATCATATTTGACCTACCAAAGTAAACCACTTCACACTTATTTGGGTTGAACTCCATCTGCCACTTCTCAGCCCAGTTTTGCATCCTATCAATGTCCTATTGTAAACTCTGACAGCCCTCCACACTATCCACAACACCCCCAAGCTTAGTGTCATCATCATATTTACTAACCCTACCCTCCACTTCCTCATCCAGGTCATTTATAAAAATCACAAAGACTTGGGGTCCCAGAACAGATCCCTGAGGCACTCCACTGGTCACCGGCCTCCATGCAGAATATGACCCGTCTACAACCACTCTTTGCCTTCTGTGGGCAAGCCAGTTCTGGATCCACAAAGCAATGTCCCCTTGGATCCCATGCCTCCTTACTTTCTCAATAAGTCTTGCATGGTGTACCTTATCAAATGCCTTGCTGAAATCAATATACACTGCATCTTCTTCCTTCCTTCATCAATGTGTTTAGTCACATCCTCAACAAAATCATTCAGACTCGTAAGCCACAACCTGCCTTTGACAAAGCCATGCTGACTATTCCTAATCATATTTTGCCTCTCCAGATGTTCATAAATCCTACCTCTCAGGATCTTCTCCATCAACTTACCAACCACTGAAGTAAGACTCACTGGTCTATAATTTCCTGGGCTAACCCTACTCCCTTTCTTGAATAAGTGAACGAGATTCGCAACCCTCCAATCCTCCGGAACCTCTCATGTCCTCATTGATGATGCAAAGATCATCGCCAAAGGCTCAGCAATCTCTTCCCTCGCTTCCAACAGTCGCCTGGTGTACACCTTTTCCGGTCGCGGTGACTTATCCAACTTGATGCTTTCCAAAAGCTCCACCACATATTTCTTAATATCTACATTCTCAAGCTTTTCAGTCCACTGCAAGTCATCCCTACAATTGCCAAGATCCTTTTCCGTCATGAATACTGAAGCAAATAGTTCATTAAATATCACCGGTATTTCCTCCGGTTCAATACGCTCTTTTCCATTGTCACACTTGATTGGTCCTATTCTGTCACGTCTTATCCTTTGCTCTTCACATACTTGCAGAATGCTTTAGGGTTTTCCTTAATCCTGTCCGCCAAGGCGTTCTCATGGCCCCTTCCAGCTCTCCTGATTTCATTCTTAAGCTCCTTCCTGCTAGCCTTATAATCTTCCAGATTCATATCACTACCTCGTTTTTGAACCTTTTGTGAGCTCTTCTTTTCTTCTTGACTAGATTTACAACAGCCTTTGTACATCACAGATCTTGTCCCCTACCATCCTTTCCATGTCTCATTGGAACGCACCTTCTCAGAACCCCATGTAAATATCCCTTGAACATTTTCTACATTGCTTCGGTACTATTCTCTGACAACATCTGTTTCCAATTCATGCTTACAAGTTCCAACCTGATAGCCCCATAGTTCCCCTTACTCCAATTAAAGGTTTCCCTAACTTAACTGACCCATACCTCTCTAAAGGTGTGGTAAAAGAGACAAAATTGTGATCACTATCTCCAAAATGCTCTCCCACTGAGAGACCTGACACCTGACCAGGTTCATTTCCCAATAGCAGATCAAGTACAACCTCTCCTCTTGTAGGCTTATCTACATATTGTGTCAGAAAACCTTCCTGAAAACACCTAACAAACTCCACTCCATCTAAACCCCTCACTCTAGGGAGATACCAATCAATATTTGGGAAATTAAAATCTCACACCTCAACAACCCTGTTATTAAAACTCCTTTCCAGAATCTGTCTCCCTATCTGCTCCTCGATGTCCCTGTTACTGTTGGGTGGTCTATACAAAACACCCAGTAGTGTTATTGACCCCTTCCTGTTCCTAACTTCCACCCAGAGATGCCGTAGTGTCCTCCTTTTCTGTAGCCATTACACTATCTCTGATCAACAGTGCCACGTCCCCACCTCTTTTGCCTCCCTCCCTGTCCTTTCTGAAACAATTAAATTCTGGCACTCGAAGTAACCATTCCTGCCCCTGCACCATCCTAGTCTCTGTAATGGCCACAACATCATATCTCCGAGAGCTGATCCACGCTCATCCGCTTTATTCATCATACTCCTTGCATTAAAATAGACACATTTCAAACCATCTCCCTTCTCTATCACCTGCGTATCCTCCTTTTCACACTGTCTCCAAATCCTCTCTATTTGTCAGCCAACCTCCCTCTCCTCCATCACATCAATTTGGTTCCCTCCCCCCAGCAATTCTAGTTTAAACTCTCCCCAGTAGCCTTAGCAAACCTTCCTGCCAGGATATTGGTCCCCAGGGATTCAAGTGCAACCCGTCCTTTTTGTACAGGTCACACCTGCTCCAAAAGAGGTCCCAATGATCCAGAAACCTGAATCCCTGCCTCCTGCTCCAATCCCTCAGTCAATGCGTTTATCCTCCACCTCATCCTAATCTTATTCTCACTGTCACGTGAGACAGGCAGTAATTCCGAGATCACTACCTCTGAGGTCCTGCTTCTCAACTTCCTTCCTAACTCCCTGTAGTCTACTTTCAGGACCTCTTCCCTTTTCCTACCTATGTCACTGGTACCAAGATGTACCACGACCTCTGGCTGTTCTCCCTCCCACTGCAGGATATCTTGGAAGTGATCAGAAACATCCCAGACCTTGGCACCTATGAGGCAAACTAGCATCCGAATTTCTTTCTTGCATCCACAGAATCAACTGTCTGACCCCCTGACTATAGTCCCCTATCTCTGCTGCCGTCCTCTTCCTTTCCCTGCCCTCCTGAGCCACAGGGCCAGACTCTGTGCCAGAGACACTGACACTGATGCTCCGCAACCCATAGGCCACCCCCCTCCGGCAGTACTCGAACAGGAGTACTTATTGTCAAGGGGTACAGCCACAGGGGTACTCTCTAGTACCTGCTTCTTGCCCTTCCCTCTCCTGACTGTGACCCACTTTCTCGGTCTCCCGTGGCCCTGGTGTGACCACCTGCCTGTAACTCCTCTCTATCACCTCCTCACTCTCCCTGACCAGACGAAGGTCATCGAGCTGCAACTCCAGTTCCCTAACTCTGTCCCTAAGGAGCTGCAGCTCGACACACCGGGTGCAGATGTTGCCGTCCAGGAGGCTGGGAGTCTCCAGGATCTCCCACACCTGACACCGAGCACAGAAAACCAGCCTCACACACATACTCTCTGTCTGTATTGTAAACAGATAACCTCGACCCTTTATCGTCGAAGCCCCGTTGAGCCAAAGCCTTCCTACTCTGTCTCCCGCTCCTCTGATGCTCGCTCTGTAAATCTGTCTTCCTTTTAAACTCTTCTCGCTGTTCTCACTGGCCGACTTGCGCAGTCGTGCTGAGGAAAATAATCAGTAATTGTGTTACTGATAAACACTGGGGATTTGTACCGTCTCCTGTCTCTCTGTGTCCTTCACCCTCACTCTCTCTCATCTCCAGGCTGAGGATGGTCGGTCTCACAGATTCTGGTGCCGAGGATCTCGCCTCCGCTCTCAGTACAAAACCATCACTGACGGAGCTGGACCTGGGTGGTAATAAACTGGGGGATTCAGGAGTGAAACTGGTGTCTGCGGCTCTGAGGAACCCGGAGTGTAAAATACAGAAACTGGTGTAAGTACCAGACTGTGGGAGATTGTGTTTACAGTCACTGGGTGTCTGACACTGAACATTAATGTGATCAGTAATTGTGTTACTGATAAACACTGGGGATTTGTACCGTCTCCTGTCTCTCTGTGTCCTTCACCCTCACTCTCTCTCATCTCCAGGCTGAGGATGGTCGGTCTCACAGATTCTGGTGCCGAGGATCTCGTCTCCGCTCTCAGTACAAACCCATCACTGACGGTTCTGGACCTGGGATTAAACTCTCTGACAAACCGATCTGTCCCCGCTCTCCGCCGCCTCATACTGACCCTTCCGAGTCTGGAGCGGATTGAGTGAGTGTTTGTGTTAATGTTCAATGTGATAAAATATCAGCGGATCCGCGGGTTTTCTGGTGATATTTGTCTGTGAGTGTTGTTGAAACATTAACCCCGGTCCCCTGTTACTGTCACTGTTGTGTAATCTGGTTATTTCATCTTTATTCTCCCATCTGTTTCAGGCTGGAGGGGAATCCGTTCAGTTGGACCGGGATGAAGGAACTGGGATCTCTGCAGGAACTCAGACCCGGACTGACAGTGGAGACCGTGTGAACATCTGAATGTGTGAACATCCCCGCCCGCAGGATGGGGACATTTGGCCGATACCCCGCCCTCCCCTTTAACTCCCGCCCTTACCTTTAATGGCCGCGCGCCGGTGGTGATTCCCAACGGTTTTAATGGAACCGGCTCAGGTCTCGCGCTGAGTGTCGCTCGGAGCGGTCCCGCAGTGACGTATTTCCGCCTGTTGTCCGGCGGGGCAGATTCCGCCGGATGTGCGTTTCGAGACTCCCACGTGACACCCCGGGGAATTACCCAGACAGGAAGAGCCCGGGGGTCCGGGGCTCATTCTGGTATACCGGTGTCCCGGGGTGAGGGGGATGATCCCGGGAAAGAATCCTTTTGCTCCCTTTGCTGAGGACGGTGCATTCGGCAGTCTGGCCGATATAATGATGTTAAATGGACAAATCCCTCGGCAGTGACCCTGGATCTGTAGCGATCCCGGACACGGCCCTGAAGTGTGATTTTATAATCATCGGTTCCCCGATGCAGAGTGACGGTGAGAAACGGGACTGATTATTCAACCGGTCACTCGTTGTCGCCGGTCAGTTAATTGTGTGTGACTGTGAGTGAGTCGGGAGCCGCTTATTTATTCCCGCACGTCAGCAGTTCACACATTGTTTAATTTACATTTGTCATGATGAAATCAATAAACCGCTGTAACTTCCTGTCCAGGTGCCGGACTCGAGTTTTATTTGAGGTTTCTGCTGCCCCCCGCACCCTGTGCACTGCAACAGTGGGTCGGAGCTCCTCACACTGACACAGTAGCGTCTCAGCTCCAGGCTGAGGGAGGTCGGACTGGCAGAGTCTGGGTGTCCAGGATCTCATCTCCACCCAACCCCCTTTCTGGCTAACTAACGCGCTCCTGCTCCCCGCAGACAGATAAAATCGACGTGAGTCCACTGAGGTCCCAAGTACGAGAGGGATGGGGGATGGAAAACCGGCGTCAGACAGAGAGTGAATCTCCCTCCGCACCGTCCTGTCACACACACACCCGGGGTCAGACACAGAGGGAAACAACCTCAACACCGTCCCATCACACACTCCCGGGTTCAGACACAGAGTGAATCTCCCTCCACACCGTCCAGTCACACACACCCGTGGTCCGGCACAAAATGAATCTCCCTCCACACTGTCCCATGACACAGCCCGGGAGTCACACACAGAGTGAAAGTCACTCCACACGTCCAATCACACACTCCCGGGATCAGGCAGAGAGTGAAGCTCCCTACAAAACGTCACATCACACACTCCCGTTGTCAGACACAGAGAGAGAAGCTCCCTCTGCACGGTCCCAACACACACGCCTGGTCTCAGACACAGAGGGAAACTATCTCCACATTGTCCTATCACACAATCCCAGATCAGACACAAAGCGAAGCTCCCTCAACACCACCCCATCACACACTCCCGGGTTCAGACACAGAGTGAATCTCCATCCACACCGTTCCATCACACACTCCTGGAGTCAGGCACAGAGACAATCTCCCGCCACACCGTCCCAGCACAGTCTCCCGGGGTCAGGCTTAGAGTGAATCTCCCTCCACACTGTCTGACGACACACCGCGGGAGTCACACACAGAGTGAAACTCACTCCACACATTCAATCACTTACTCCCGGGATCAGGCACAGAGTGAAACTCCCTCCACACAGTCCCATCACACACTCCCGGGGACAGACACAGAGTGAATCTCCCTCCACACTGTCCCATCACACACTCCCGGGGTCAGACACAGAGTGAATCTCCCTCCACACCGTTCCATCACACACTCCCGGGGTCAGGCACAGAGTGAATCTCCATGCACACTGTCCCATGACACAGCCCAGGAGTCACACACAGAGTGAAACTCACCCCACGTGTCCAATCACACACTCCCGGGATCAGACAGAGTGAAGCTCCCTCCACAACGTCCCATCACACACTCCCGTTGTCAGACACAGGGAGAGAAGCTACCTCCGCAAGTTCCCAACACACACGCCTGGTCGCAGACACAGAGGGAAACTATCTCCACATTGTCCCATCACACACTCCTAGATCAGACACAAAGTTAAGCTCCCCCAAAACCGTCCCATCACCCACACACAGATTCAGACACAGAGTGAAGCTCCCTGGACTCCGTCCCAACACACAATCCTGGTCTCAGACACAGAGTGAATCTCCCTCCACACCGTCCCAACACTCACTCCCGGGGTCAGGCATTGAGTGAATCTCCCTCCACACTGTCCCATGACACAGCCCGGGAGTCACACACAGAGTGAAAGTCACTCCACACGTCCAATCACACACTCCCGGGATCAGACAGAGAGTGAAGCTCCCTCCACAACGTCCCAGCACATACTCCCGTTGTTAGACACAAAGAGAGAAGCTCCCTCTGCACGATCCCAACACACACTCATGGTCTCAGACACAGAGTGAATCTCCCTCCACACCGTACCGTCACACACACACCCGGGGTCAGACACAGAGTGAATCTCCCTCCACACCATCCCATCACATACACACCCGGGGTGAGACACAGAGGGAAACTACCTCCACATTGTCCCATCACACACTCCCAGATCAGGCACAAAGTTAAGATGCCTCAATACCGTCCCATTTCACAATCCCGGGTTCAGACACAGAGTGATTCTCCCTTCACACCGTCCCATCACACTCTCCTGGAGTCAGGCACAGAGACAATCTCCCTCCACACTGTCCCATGACACAGCCAAGGAGTCACACACAGAGTGAAAGTCACTCCACACGTCCAATCACACACTCCCGGGATCAGGCAGAGAGTGAAGTTCCCTACAAAACGTCACATCACAGACTCCCGTTGTCAGACACAGAGAGAGAAACTCCCTCCACACGGTCCCAACAAACACGTCTGGTCTCAGACACAGAGGTAAACTATCTCCACATTGTCCCATCGCACAATCCCAGTTCAGACACAAAGTTAAGCTCCCTCCACACCGTCCCAACACATACTCTTGGTCTCAGACATATAAAGTGAATCTCCCGCCACACTGTCCCATGACACTGCCTGGGAGTCACACACAGAATGAAACTCACTCCACACGTCCAATCACACACTCCCGGGATCAGACAGAGAGTGAAGCTCCCTCCACACTATCCAATCACGCCCTCTCGTGCCTAGCCACGGAGAAACGTTCTCTGTGGTGTGAGATGTATCAGCTACGTTCAGTTAGGAACTGTAGCACAGAGACATCCCCCATCCCACACAAGAATTGAATCTATGTCATGGAGGTTAGAGAGACGTGGAGTGATACAGGGTGAACGGATCTGGGGAGGGCGGGAAGGGGCACAAACGGGCAGGGGAATTCACGTGGATATTAGAACGCTTGCAGTTGACAATTGCATGTAAATTCTACGGTGGAGAAGTAGCCCAGGATGAAATCCAAGATGCAGATTATTTTGCAAAAACGAGACCCCACACCTTGCCGTCCTCTCTCACCGTCGGCACTCCTAACGGGACACTGACCCTTCCCGTCCACTCACACAGACATTGCTCTCAATCAAAGGTCACCTTTTCCCATTCGTACCGGCCAACCGCTCTCCCAATAGACGCCACCCCGTCCGAGTCACTCCACCCATCCGCATTCCTAACGGGACGCATCACTACCCATTTGCTCCCAACGTCCGAACATTCCATCGGAAACCCACCCCTTCCCATTCATTCACACTGTTTGCCTGCCAGTGGGAGCCATCTCTTACGATTCACACCCACTCTCCGCACTCCCAATACACCCCACCCCTTGCCATTCACTCCACCCATCTGCACTCCCAGTGAACCCCACCCCTTCCCATTCACTGCCACTGTTTTCTTGCCAATGGGGACCCACCCCTTATGATACACACCCACTGTCCGCACTCGCAATAGACCCCACCCCTTCCGTTTCAATCTCATCGTCTGACTTCCCAATAAATCTCATCCCGGCCCATTTACTCCCAATGGGATCCAACCCTTCTAATTCACTCCCACCATCTTTCTCCCAATGGGACCGCTTCCAGTTCATTTCCTTTTTTTTAATTTTATTTTTATGTGGATAAGGTATTCAGAAGTATTACACAAACTTTTTTTACGTATAAAGTCTTTTCCATTTTCCATTTAGAAATGTATAAATCTATATATATATATATATATATATATATATATACATTCGCAAGTACAGACTGAGACGATATTTAAAGAAAATTAGGCAATTAAATAGATCTTTATGTACAATTGTAATTCCTCATTATTAAACTAAATAATATTAATAGTTGTTGAAAAATAGTAATAATAGTGGTTGAATAATAATTTCCATATATCTCTTCTCGTCCAATTTTTTTTTGTCCAAAATAATGTGGATAGCCCTGTGTAACTTCCATCGTAGGTATTTGTATCTTAACGCATTCATGTTTGCTCCTACCCATAAACATACTTCCAATTCCTGTGTACTTATTTACTTCATTTTAACATTTTCCCCGAATTTTTTTTCTTTATTTGTGTTGATTCCACGTTTTCAAGAAATAAAACAGTAAGCATTCGAACCAAGGGTGCTTACGTTAACACTATTACTATGTTGATGAAGAATGCAACATGAACCATTAAGAGAGTCATCTAAAGTCTGCTCGCATTGGGGTAATACATTCAATCCATCTATTCCAAATTTGGTTTTTTTTTCTTTTTGAATTTTCACGAATAAGTCATCTTTTCCATTTGCGCTTACAAGGCCTGCAGCAATTTTATATCTTTCTTCTGTTCCAAATACAAAACATGCCCCAAATTGACAGTCACAAAATCCAGAGGTATCTGTATCTTAAATACCTTAAATAATGTTCTGTGAATACCTTTCCAATATAAACTTAATTTAGGACAATCCCAAAAAAATATTAAAATGATTTGCCTCCTTGAATCCACAACTTCTCCAACACGCCACGTTTGTGTCTTTATATTTTTCTTGGTATGGGGTCTTGAAATATCTTATAATATTTTTCCAGCAATGTTCTCTCCAAACCAAAGCGTTAGTTGAAAACCACTGAAAACTGCATATTTTCCCCCAAATCTCCTTTGAAAGTACCAATCCCGCTTCTTTCTCCCACTTCTCTTTAATATACAATGTGTTTCCATTTTTGGCGTGAGAGATGGCATTATATATCGAGAAATTGATTTACTTGGTATTAAGCAGTAAGCCGAATTCAAAATTCTGGACAATTCTAATTCTGCTGTTGATAAGTCTGTATATCTACAATTCTGGTTAAAGTAGTGTCGTGCTTGAAGGTACCTAAAACGTTTTTATGTTCTTAGGCCATGTTTGTCCTGCAGGGATTGAAAACTTTGTAATACACTTTTATTTGTGAATGAGAGTTAGGTTGTAAGACGTTTCTTTATCCATAGTTCAAATCATTTACCTCCTCTGCTGGGCAAGAATTCGGTATCATAAGCACACCGTCTAAAAAATTTCAACGTTGTAAATTCCACATAAATTAATTACCTTCTGCCATACTATTAATGTGAGATTTATTGAGCTGTTTTCCATCTTTCCCAAACGGGCCATCAATCATTTGTCCGCAATTGAGGCCTGTAGAGGAAGACTGTCAATCAATCCGAATTCCATTTCCTTCCATCTGGCCTTGTATCCCCCACTACACCAATATAACAGAGGGGTTAACTGTGAAGCAAAAAAAATAATAATTTCTCAAGCAGGAAGTGCTACACCTCCTCTTTCCTTTCCTAACTGTAAGCTGCTAAATCGGATTTTTGGTTTCTTTCCTTATCAGATAACGCGGGAAATCCATTTGTCCCATTCCCTAAATTAATTATCATCTACCTCTACAGGTAATGTCCGGAAAAGGTAACGTAACGGAGGGGGAGAATATTCATTTTTACAAAACTTATCCTTGAATTTAAACTTAAAATATGAATAAGATTCCATCTACGTATATCTGCTTTTATCTCTGAAACTAATGGCCCATGATTTACCTGTGACAACATTGACAGATCTTTTGGCAGGTTTATTCCAGAATGTCTAAATAATTTAGTTTCCCACTTAAAATCATATGCATTCTGCAGTTGTCTTTTTTTTTTGGATGCTATATAATCTAAGGACATAACCTGCGTTTTCTTTACATTAATTCTATAACCTGATATTTTCTCGAACTCATCCAACAGTGTAAACAATCCTATGAATGATTTTTCTGGTTCACTCAAATAAACTAAGACATTATCTGCGAATAGCTTTGCGAGCATCTCTGTTCAATCCCTGCCACCTTGATATCTTTTTAAATTTTGCACTGTCTTATTAGTTGGGCAAGAGGTTCAAGGTATATTGCAAAGAGGAGAGGGGAAATTGGACATACTGTCTAGTACCTCTCTCTAAAATAAAAGAGTCAGCGAGGTCCCCGTTTATCTTAATTCTGTCATATAAAGTCTGTATTACTTTAGTAAACTTTTCTTGAAAGCCGAATCTTCCGAACTCTTTATATAGGTATACACATCTAAATGAATCTAAAGCTTTCTCGGCGTCTAATCCCACTACCATTGTATCTGTCCGTTTCTTAGTAACCTGTTCTAGTATGTGTAAAGTTCTCCTTATATTGTCCTGAGTTTGTCTTTGCTAGATGAATCCAGTCTAGTCTAAGTGGAAGTGGCCAGATAGAAGCTTTTCCAGTCAACAAGCTAATATAGATGTAAATAATTTATAATCGAAATTAAGGACACTGACTGGCCGGTAATTACCACATTCTAGTTTATCTTTACCCTCTTTAGGAATAACTGAGATAATCGCCTCTCTCCAGGAAGGTGGGCTTTCTCCTCTCTGTAAGATCCAATTAAAGGTGTTAAGTAATAAAGGAGCTAACTGTGACTTCAGCAATTTGTACCAATCTGAGGTAAACCCATCAGAGCCTGGAGACTTTCCAGCCTTTAATCTAGTGATGGCCACGTTCAGTTCTTTGGTAGTTACTGGTTGTGATAAACATTCATTTTGTAAATATGTGAGCTTGGGTCATTCCAAAGAATTCAAGAAAGTGCCTTTATGGGACTCATTGGAGGCCCGGGGTTGACAGCACAGTTCTCGATAATATGTTCAAAACTCTCTTGAATTTTCCCTATTGTACTCTCAACAAGTTTTGTGTTTGGATTCTTTATATTATGAATTGTATTGTCTGTATTACGTTGCATTGTATTAATCCAGTCGACCTTGTATATATCTCACAAGCGCTGAACACGAGCTGTCCATCATATAGCTCCGCCTTTCAGTTTCCAAGGCAACTCGCAGACTTTCTCTCTCTCCGTTGCTGAAATAGCTCCGTTCGCTCCCTCGCTCTCTGTTTAAAGGAACAGTCCACTTTAGAATAATCCATCAGATCTCGTCACAACTTGAACTGGAATCAGCTCACTGCTCCAACCGGAAAGAAGAAGTGTCTCACGGTACTGGGTAAAAGACTACACATCCTTCAACACAATCAACAGCAGAATGATCCTTGGGGTTACAGGAAGTCGAATTGTGAAAGTAAGTTCCATTTATCAGGCGAATTACCATTTTTCCAAAGTCTCGGTTTAACATTCCCGAGAACGATAAATTAGCTTCTGTTATATCACAACTGGATAACTCAGAAGACAACGATGAGAAGAGATACAATATCGACTCCGTTACAGGGGCGTCCCGACTTTCCAGCCCCGGATTTAATGCCTCTCTCTATATAAGTGTCATGTGAAACGCAATTTTAAACTATCTGTGTCAGCTGCAGACTCTCAATAAACAGGTGGTGCATTTCTGCTTCAACAATCTGAAATGATCGGCATTTCATTGCAGGCACAAACCTCCCCACAATTACAATTACACAGTTGACGCCCTGACTCAAGAAACCTTAGTGCACACACACACACACACACACACACACACACACACACACACATACACACACACACACACACACACACACACACACACACACACACACACACACACACACACACACACACACACACACACACACACGCACACACACAACCTTCGGCACCTCCAAATTCAACGACGTCAGCTTCTCTTCAACCAATCATATTTGGAACCAATCATCCTGATTACTGCAGCTCAGCAACATTATAACTACTTTGGCAGGTTTTCACAATCATGAGCATTTTTCACACGAGAGAGAATCTGCAGATGCCGGAAATCCAAGCGACACACACAAACCGCTGCAGACCAGGCAACATCTATGGAAAGTCGAAGTCAGGGGCCAAGACCTTTCACCAAGACAGACTTGGCCAGAAATGTTGACTGTATTCTTTGCCATAGATGCTGGCTGGTCCGCTGAGTTCCTCTAGCATTTTGTGTGTGTTGCATGGAGTTTTTTTTCTGCTCTAATTGTGTTCTTTCTTGTACAATTGTACATACATTATGTTTAAATGTTGGTTTTTACTGTTAACTTCATGTATCTGCCAGAGAGTCAATGTGGTTTCAGAGTCAATAGGAGCACCAAGGACATGGGATTTGTCCTCAGGCGGTTCCAGGAGAAATGTAGGGAACAGAACAAGGGATTGCTGGTGACGTTTGTCGACATTACCAAAGCGTTCGACACTGTGAGCAGGGAAGGTCTGTGGCAAATCATGGAACGACTGGGATGCCCACCAGTGTTCCTCGGCATTGTCATCCAGCCACACGAAGATCAGCGTGGCCAGGTCAGAGACAACAACGACCTCTCAGAGCCTTTCCCAATAGGCAACGGTGTAAAGCAAGGCTGCGTCCTCCCGCCGACTCTCTTCACCATCTTCTTCAGCATCGTGCTCGAAAGGGCCCCGGAAGACCGTGATGACGGGAACGGTGTCTACATCCGGTACCGCCCCGATGGCAGCCTGTTCAATCTGAGGCGACCGCAGTCCCACACCAAGACATTGGAGCAACTCATCCGAGAGCTCCTCTTCGCCGACGATGCTGCCCTCGTTGCCCACACAGAGACAGCCCTGCAGCGTATAACATCCGGCTTCGCAGAGGCTGCCGAGCCCTTCGGACTGGAAGCCAGCTTGAAGAAGACAGAAGTTCTTCATCCGCCAGCACCTCAGGAAGATTACCAGCCTCCCCGCATCACCATCAGCGAGGCAGAGCTGAAGACAGCCCACCAGTTCAGCTACCTGGGGTGCACCGTCTCGTCAGATGCCAGGACCGACAAAGAGATTGACAACAGACTGGCAAAGGCCAACAGCGCTTTCGGCAGGCTGTGAGAAAGAGTCTGGAACAACAAGCATCTGAAGAAAGGCACAAAGATCAGCGTGTACAGAGCCGTTGTACTGACCACCCTCCTGTGCGGCTCCGAGTCGTGGGTCACCTACCGTCACCACTCGCGACTCCTTGAGCGTTTCCACCAGCGCTGCCTCCGCACCATCCTCGACATCCACTGGAGTGACTCCGTCACCAACATCGAAGTCCTCGAACAGGCGGAGGTCACCAGCATCGAGGCCCGGCTGATGAAGACGCGGCTGCGCTGGGCCGGGCACGTCTCCCGGATGGAGGATCATCGCCTGTCCAAGATTGTGCTGTATGGCGAACTCTCCACTGGCCACCGTGACAGGGGGCACCGAAGAAGAGGCACAAAGACTCTCTGAAGAAGCCCCTTGGTGCCTGTCACATTGACCATCGCCAGTGGTCTACTCTAGCCTCCGATGGCGAGGCCTGGCGACAAGCCATTCACCAGTCTGTCTCCTCCACCGGGAACGCACGCAGTGCTGGCCTTGAGGATGAAAGGAGAAGGAGGAGGAACCGGGACACAGCAGCACCAAACCCAGAACAGAATCTCCCTTGCTGCCGCTGTGGCCGGGCCTGCCTGTCCCGTATTGGCCTCGTCAGCCACCAGCGAACCTGCAGCAGACGGGGGCAGCCCCCTTCCTAAATCTGCGTTCGCAAAATCAAGCCATGATGATGACATTAAAACAACGAAGAACACGGGCACTACCAAAACTAATTAACACAGATTAATTTAAAATAGTCCAATCCCCGGCAAGGATACTATTCCCCTTGCCTTGCCTACTGTCGCGGAACAACTCCATAATATCAATGGACGTTTAGGACTGTGTGACCCCGTAGGAAAGTGAGATTCGAGAGACCGAGCGTCAGTGTCATGAATCCATTTATTAACATTATTAATACAAACGTCAGGGATTGTTGTTGGGATCATAAGTGATGTCTCTGGACGATGAGCTGGCCGGACCCCACCTGCTGATAATCCCCTTTTAAGTGTAGATCTCAGGAAGAGCAGGGATATGGTTAATCTGAAGATGCAGCTTGACCCGGAAGGACATTCTGCGGCTCTCTCTCAATACTCAGATCCGCAGCAACAAGCTCGTTTTATCAATAACATCAACCGAACAGATACTGAAAAATAGTTCGTACGTTTACACCTGCCCCTGTGACGTATGGAAACAAAGAGCGCGATCCGTTGACATCCGCAGAAGAGTGAAGTTTAGTGGGAAGTGCTCACGTGTTGTTGAAGGACGCGGAAAGGATTCACAATTATATAATTGGAACTTGGACTTTGAGGTAAGCGGGAAGTATGGATAGTCTGGAACTTTTTTTGATCTGGGGTAGAGGCTGAAGGGCGAATATGTAAAGATTTATATAAACGACATGGCGCGGATAGTAAGCATTTCTCCAACCGAGTGGATTCTAGAACTAGTGGCTATATTTGTATGCGAGAAGGGAAGTTTTGAAGGGGCTCCTGAGTAACATAATTTTCATTGTGGTGGGCACGGAACGAGATGACAGTAAAAGTAGTTGAGGCAGATATAATTGGAATGTCGCTTTGGCATTTGGACAAGATCATGTTATGAAAGCTTTGGAAGGATTGATGTCTAAACACAGGCAAATGGGAGTCAGTCAGGAAGGCGCCCGCTTCGGCACGTTCAATCCTCCATGACAATGAGCTGTGAATAAATCAGGCAGACAGTTCGACAGGTTTGAGTGACGTTGAAGCTTGTGGAAGGGGAATGCGAGATTGCTTTGGCTCAGTCGGCTTTAGACCAGATGAGAATCAGCTTCTCGTATTCCTTGTTAATAACCTGAATAAATCTGTTTTCACGGAGTCCCGGCATTTTGGGGATGGGTTTGCTGGGCGTGCTGTGGAGCGTTGGTGAGAGTATTGCCTCCCTAAAATATGAACCATATTCGGATTTAATTATAAAGTGAATGTGAGTCATCTGTACATGATTTAATAAAATCAATTTGAAAAGCAATACATCGTGTGCTTATTTATTATTTTTCACAGAAAGTACTTTATTGACTTTATTACTTTATTGTCTCCAGACAATTGATACTAGTGCGTACAATCATCACAATGATATTTGTTTCGCGCTCCCTGAGAAGTACAAGTCGAAATAAATATAATTTAAAAATAAATTATAAATCATAATTAGAAAACAGAAAAGGGAAAGTAAGGTAGTGCAAGTCAGGCCCAGATATTTGGAAGGTACGGCCCAGATCCCGGTCAGGATCTGTTCAGCAGTCTTATCACAGTTGGAAAGAAGCTGTTCCCAAATCTGGCATTGATATCTGACTTCTGTAAGGGCTGATTTCCGTAACCAGGCACACCGCGGGGTAACATCGAATATAATGTATACAGGATCGGGAATAGAAGATCACCTTCTATTGCCGAGGGGTGGCTGGTCAACTGAGGAGGTTCTGGTACAGCTGAGTGGCACTGCCGATCACGAAATAAATGGAACGACAGAACGTAAGCTAAACTAACACAGGATCTTTTGAAAGGGGATGTAACTTGTTTCCAAATTTGTATTCTTCTACTAATTATCGAGGAAGAATATTTTCTATCCTCAATTCCTGCTGAGGATTTTGGACGCGGCTGTGCAGTATTCGAAAACTTTTTGCGCCTCTTTTTCGCTGCTTCACATTATACAGTTTGGCAGGTCGGGAAATATGGAATAAGGATGTTATTGACCGTCGCTCTCTGCTGCTTTACAGAGATCCAATGCTGGATGCAAATTGTCTGGTCTCTTTAAAATTGAAATGACGCTTGTCCTAATCCATACAGTGTTCCATCCGGCCCATTCCACACATTCATACATTTTATTTCTACCATGAGCTAATTCTTATCAGACACGAATGAGACACTTTCAGTTACCAGCATCGGGATGTATTAAATGAGAATATTTATCTTACTATCAATCTAAAAGCGCGGATCTTTTACAAAATGTTGCCTGTTGTAAGACGTGTGCAAGCTGGAACTGAGTTCTACTCGGGGGAGAAAGAAGATCTTACATTTGTCCTGATCAATTCCCGGACAAGCGTCCAAGGAGACAGTATCAACGTTTTCAACTCTGCCCTGAAGTTAGTTTGGGTCGCTGCATAAATGCACGTGTTTGTACAGGAACTCATGTTCGTGAGCAGAACCCCAGTTTGAGCAGAGATATATTGGGCAGAGTTATAGTCGCGATCAAAATACATGGTTAGACTGGCAATAGAACTGGTCACTGCCGACGGGAGCCAAAATAGCATGAAGCTGCCCGATACACAGAACAGTAATATGATGCTCTTTTTCCTGTTCTCCATCTCCGGGTCACGTTCAATCTTACTCTTATGGGTTCGGAAGCTCCTCCGGGATTTGCTGGCCACTAAGATATGCCTGGCCGTCATCCCGTTACATAAAAGTATTAAACCAAATGCACACAGCAGGTTTTGAAAGGATTTGAATCTGCTGAACGCGGCAAAAGTTGGAGAGTTGAAGATGTCCAATTTCGGGCGGACACCCCACGAAATATTTCCAATTATCCATTGAGGCTGAAATGCAAACAAGAGGGGTATATTCTCCAAACAAAGCCCCGCCAGTATTACTGCTGCCAGGATTCTGGCTGTCTTCACTCTGCAGTATTTTGTTTTAAACTTCTGACAACATATGGCAACATATCGATCACAGGGGAAGGCCACCGTGTACCACCGTGATAGTTCCAGAGTGACCGCCAGCACGTAGATCGTGGCTTTAAGGACTTCCGTATAATGCAGAAATGAACTTGACAGGCGGAATATTAAAATCTCATAGAAAAGGACATTGATGAGAATGACCGATAGATCTGACACAGCCATCATCGTCATGTAGGCAGAGATGCATTTTGAAAGACCGCATTTTCCTCGGGACAGAATGATAATTGTTAACAAATTAGCTGCAACAGAAAGAAAAACAACAACAGGTAAAGACATCACTAAAGGAGGAAGACAGGGGAATCTTACAACTTATTTCTGAAATATGTTCGGATGTATTTCTGTTTAGTACGGTGGTCTGAGAGTGAGCACAGGCGGGACGGAAAGGCATTTCGCAGTGTGATCTTCACCAGCTGGAAACGGGTTGAGAAACAGCACGTGTAATTTACTGGGAGCCTGGGTAATGTGCTGCCCTGCAGGAGGATAAACGAGGTTACCATTGCATGGTGAATGGTAGGTGGTGAGGTGCTCCGCATAAAAGAAACGGAGCTGTAAATACAGATCCGTCATTCATTCAAAGTAAAACAATGGGTAAACCGGGTGTCACAGAGATCATTTTGCACATCGGCCATCACAATTCAGGACTTTGAACACTGGGATTGAGTTATTGAGTTGATGTTGTACAATACGTAATTGAAGCCGAATTCGTAGTATTGTTTACAATTCTACTCACCTTAGTACGGAAATTATACCAAAATCCGCGACAGAGTTCAAAATATTTATAAGGATACTGACGGGAATGAGAAATCTTTGTATCCATTAGGGGTATAACTCGGTTAAATGCATTTCAGCCTTTTCCCCTCAGGTTGTGTGAGACTATTTTGAACGATCATAGGATTAGCGTGAAAGTTGAAACGCTTCGGGGGTAATCTGAGAGAGGTTATTTACTCAGAGGTTGCTGCGAGTGTGGAATCAGCTCCCTGCAGAGCGGACGGTGCGGGATCTGTTGTACCACGTAAGATAAATTTGTAAAGGGCCAAGGTGGGAGGGAGGTAGTGGAATATTAGTCAGGTGCCGGTAGATAGGACCACAGAGGTTCAGGTCGCCATGGCGGGCAGAATGGCCGCTTTTTGTGTTGGAGTACACTTTTACTCTCCGACATGCACGATGAAAATTACATTAGCTCCTGAGCGAAACACTACTGCTATTTCAGCGATGGCATCCCTCCGATTTCTTTGCACCGGACATGAGGAGACGCCCTCCTGTGTCCAGAGGAAAGTCTCCTCACCGGCCGTGTGGACAGGGAACGATACAGCGCCTATTGAGCAGCTTGTATAATGGACACATTGCGGCGCATCTTCTGATCATACTTCATAAAAAATATCAATGTCCTGCAGAAGGCCAAAAGCTGTTAGACACTGTATTAATACGACTTACCGGGTAAACCAAACACCGCTAGAACAGGGTAACAAACGTCTTTCACCTGTAGGATCGCCGGTCGACTCATGTTCGATTGCTTGAATTATCTCCCGTTGTGCAGTTCACATCAGCGTATGACTCGGACCACGATACTCTGCTAATTTATAGGAAACACGAATTCTCCGTCACGGGTAGGCGGGTTGTGCAATGAATGACGTTACGTACAGCCAATGAACAAACAAGGGTTGATGTTCCGCTCCGGTGCCACCTGTTCCCCAGCTGATGGACTGAGCAGCTGGATCATGAAGCTCCTTCATTCACATTCCACAACAGAACACCCCACCCCCGAGGGAGTGACGTCAGCGCTCCCCTCGCCCGCGGAGAGCATCGCTCCAGGAGGGTCCTTTCGTTGTCCCACAGTAACTCAGTGAAGAGGTCCCGCTCCGTTCCGTAACTGCATTTGTTACACAGCGTCCTGCTGATTCCCACTGACTATAACATTACTGATGCTGCGCTTACCTTTACTTTTCACAGAATAATCCTTCAATAACCTTTCTCATCATGTGTCCAGTCTAATGTCAACCCGCTAGTGTCTGTCTATCCTTACAGGCTGTGATTCCTTCCTGAATGTGACGTCATTGAAACCAAATAATTGATGCCGCAACCCGGCAATGGGGTAGTGACGCGTTCTGACGTCACTGATGATATATTCTGTTATAGCTGGTAGAGAGTCACTGTTATATATGATATGGTTACTCCAAACAAGCAGATATAAATCACCTCCATCACCACTGAAAATGCTGATATTTAGGCGTTTAGAGTCGCCTGTGCCTCCACATTACTTCGGTGTGGGGACCGAAGCCGCTTGTTCGGATGAAACTTCTCAGACTTCGTCGGAAAGTTTACAAAGTTGCCCCTTCACTGGGCAATCGACATTACCAATGAAATAGAAGAGGATGTCAGTGAGGTTTTCTTTCCGTTAGCAGAGATTAGTATGACCCGAGTATTCGCTGCGATATTCAGGGTTTAAAGAGCCATGTGGAAGATTGTCTTACACCTTTCATCTACAAGTATATGGGTGATAAGGGACTTCCTGCATCACGCACTGTTGGAGGTAGGGAGACAAAATATGTTTTTTTTTTGTCATGATCTCATACAATATTCATACAAAGTTACCGGCTCAGTGCCGGGACCGGGGATTAATGTGCTTGAGCGGAGCAACGTCGGCGCCTCAGAAGGGGTCAGACTACAAGTTTGAGTGGTGATGCACACTGAACACTATCAGTGATCCCCACTCCTGAGAAGTACATTTTGTAAATTGGATAAATTCGCGCAGTGTGGTAATGAACCACAAAGTGTATGTGCGCTGGCAGGTATGTGATACGAAACGAGAGTACGCCAACAGCCATGCAGATCGGCCACTGTTCGTGAGATAATGTCCACAGTTCATCAATGTACACGTGTGTATGTCGGAGTACATCGAAATTAAGTAGAGGATGTATGATATTCTGTCTGCCTTCGGGGCTGAGGTAAATCAAATGTCGAGTCCATCTCAGTGCCGGGGTTATTTACATTAAGCAATTCTCTACAAACATATCAGATAGTTTTGTAAATCAGCACGTTCTCCAATTTGAGCATCAGCCACTCTCAATGTGCTTCATCATTCCAATAGATTCAAAGTCTGTTACAATTGCGAAGACTTCAATTTTCAGGAAGCATCGGCGTTACAGGGAAGATACCAGCATGCATTGTGAACTGGCTGACGGACAGAAGGCAGCAGTGACTGGCTGCCTGTAATTAGTGGTGTTCCTCAGAGGTCAGTATTGGGAACGCTACTTTACAAACTTCTGTCAGTGGTTTGGATAATGGAGTTGATGGCTTTGTGGATGTATTTAAGACAGAAGTTGATCGATTACTGATAGACCAGGGCTTCGAAGGATGTGATAAAAAGGAAGATTTATAGAGTTGTGTGGGATCCGGATTCAGCCATGATGAAATGGAGAAGCAGACACGATGGGCTGAAGGGCCTAATTATGCTGATGGTCTTATGGTCTAAGGATCGCGTCAGAGTGAAATATCGAAATTGTCCAACACTAAAGTTCAATTTAAAGCTGAAGGTCAGATATATTTTTATTGATCTGTACACATGTATGCAGCTAAACGAAACAGGGACTAAGGTGCAAAGTACAGAACATATATCACATACAGCACATAAAATAATATTAAAGCAATACAATAATATTAACAGGTAGAATATGCTGTAGAAATTCAAGTTGACATAAAGTGCACATATACGACGTAGTTTCTTACAGATAAATCTCAGGAGCAGCAGACAGAACAAATCAAGCGGACTCAGAGAATTGTTTCAGGTGAAAGGACTTTACTTATACGTGATATCACGGAGAGCCTCTTTACCTAAAAGCGGTGCTTGGGGGTTCTGTTTGTCTTGCAGACCCGCTTCATTAAATAGACGCAGATTACGTGACTTAAAGCACTTAACAAGAGCATTGCTTGACTTTGAGCTTAGAACTAGATTTCAACCAACAACGTGACTCTGATCTTAGAACGAGATTGCAACAAACAAGAGCATTATGTAAATGCGGGGCCACAACATCTTTCTTGTAAGGACTTTAGCTGAATTCCAAGACCTGTAAGGAACTTAGATAAATTTTAAGAGAATTCACAAGTGATTAGATTAACCCCTACATATCCAAAGAGTCTTAAATTCTTCCACAAATTCCCTCGTTGTTGATCCTTTCAGAGCAACACTCCTCATGAGGTATTTCCTCCTCTTTCTCATAGGGAGTTCATATCCCTCCGGAAAAGGTACTTCTTTGCCTGGATGTATCTCCTTTGCCCAAAAGTTTCGCTTAATCCTTTGAGGTATCATAGGCTCTTTTCATTAACTGGTCACAATACAATCGTAATGCTCCTCATGCCCAGCATCCTAAAGCACATGTTATTACCACTATAATTATCCCATGGGTAATCCAGCTTCCCCAGCCAGAAAACCATCCCTCTATTATTTCCCACCATTTCATACCTGAACCAAAATTCTTAAACTGTTTCCCTATCTTCCTAATCTACTCAATCTTTTTCCTTATGTGTTGACTGAGGTCAGTTATGTTTCATGAGGCATCGGGAATATACATACAACATTCCCAACATTCCTGCCCTACCACGGCGCATGCCTCTCCTTTTTCGGCTCAGAGCAGGTCCAGGGCCATTCTATTTTGCAAGGCTACCATTCTAAGGGAAACTACCTCTGTTGTTAGGTCTTTCAGTTGCGTCTGCACGTCAGTCAGGGGCATCGGCAGTGTCATTGGCCAATTTCGTTAGAGCGGTTGCCATATTAATAAATTCTCGCGAATTTCGGGCCACACCATATGAGGGAAATGCTATCATCCAAAACCTTTCACTTTCACTTATCCCTCGTTTACTTCGCCTTCATAAAGGATGTTGCGATATATCTTTTATAGGATGCATGGAAGGCAATATATAGACCAGATTACAGCAGCCCGTCCAATTTCCTGGGGAAACATTCCCACTTTCGCCTGGCGGCCCTGGATGCCAAGGAAAAGCTTTTCCTCCACATACACAGTAAATTCCATTAGGAGTATGCCGAGGAGGACCCATCCTCCGTTCAGTTCAAGAGCTATTACCCAAAAATGTCCCATTTCCCCCGCCATATTACAATAACAAATCCCATTTACAGTTTTCTGTGCATTTACTAACTCGGAGGGCATCCCTTTTCCCTCCGTCGGGGTAAGGAGGTACCATCCTTTGAAACAGATACATCCACAATCCCCTTCACTGCCATCACAGTCATTCTCTCGTTCTGAAGATGGAACAGGATGTGTTAAATAGGTTCACACGTTGCACAGAAATCATTTCGCTTCCGCTCATGGGGACCCATTCCAGGGACATTACCTGGGCGACATGCGGATGTATCTGAACACACACCCATCCAGAAGCAGTTTCAGCGACAGGTTACTATCGATGCAATGCTCCTCAGACAGGATGAAGAGGTCAATACTCCCCAATGCCATTAGGCTTTACAATTCAACTGCCAGGACTTAAGAACTTTTTAAAAGCTATTATTAATGCTTTTTGAGATAGTGGTTTAGATGCATATCATATTTTTTTTTTACTGAGTTAAGTATTGTATGTAATTAGTTTTGTTACAACAAGTGTATGGGACATTGGAAAAAAGTTGAATTTCCCCATGGGGATGAATAAAGTATCTATCTATCTATCTATCTATCTATCTATCTATCTATCTATCTATCTATCTATCTATCTATCTATCTATCTATCTATCTATCTATCTATCTATCTATCTATCTATCTATCTATCTATCAAAAGCATCTGGCTTGTCAGCTTCATGCTTTCGTGTATTTTTGCACACACTCAACAAGTGTCCAACTCTTCACCTTAATGACTGGCATAAGTGTGACATAAAGACAAAGAGGTATTTCTGGACAAGGCCACACTGACTCCCCGCGGTATCAGTCCCCATAAAAGCATCTGGCTTGTCAGCTTCATGCTTTCTTGTCTTCCAACTCCTGGTGCCTTTTGCACCTTGTAGCGTGAACCCATCTTCCGTTTCCTTCAACCTTCACCGCGGTTCGGGTCCACTTTCTCTGACGGACCGAGCGTAGGTGTTCAGAGAAAGCAGGATCTCCCAGTGGCCACACATTTTAATTCCACGTCCCATTCCCATTCTGATACGTCTATCCATGGCCTCCTCTACCGTCAAGATGAAGCCACACTCAGGTTGGAGGAACAACACCTTATCTACCGGCTGGGTAGCCTCCAACCTGTTGGCACGAAGATTGACTTCTCTAACTTCCGTTAATGCCGCTCCTCCCCTTCTTACCCCATCCCTGATATATTTAGCTGTTTGTTTTTTTCTCTCTCTCTTTGCCCATCACTCTTCCTGCTCTCCATCTCCCTCTGGTGCTCCCACCCCCTTTTCTTACTCGCGAGGCCTCCTTTCCCATGATCCTTTCCCTTCTCCAGCTCTGTATCACTTTCACCAATCACCTTTCCAGCTCTTAGCTTTGTCCCACCACCTCCGGTCTTCTCCTATCATTTCACATTTCACCCTCCCCCTACTACTTTCAAATCTCTTAGTATTTCTCCTTTCAGTTAGTCCTGACGAAGAGTCTCGTCCCGAAACATCGACAGTGCTTCTCCTATAGATGCTCCCTGGGCTGCTGTGTTCCACCAGCATTTTGTGTGTGTCTGTCAATATACTACCCATCTGTTCCTTAACGTCTAAAGGCGAGGTGTTATTTTCCAACTGGACTCCACTGATATCCCAGGATACATTTTCCCTGATCACTTTTCAGTGGCATACATTTCAAACATTTCACATCACTGTGGGGATCCTGGAGTAAAGCATCACTGGTCATTACGGTGCCGAAATGTTAAACAATATAATTGTGGCCGGTTTGATCAGAATGACCGGTCGTAAGACTTTAATGAGGTTATAGAGTTAAGAGTGTAACGGAGAAAGATTGGCAGTTATTTCGGAGTAACTCTACACGGTCTGGTCTGCGCGTTGAGTCAGGGGCGGAGCGTATTCCGAGATAGGTATTTATTCCTGACGTTCACGTTGCGGAAGACCCTCCACGGCCAGTTACTGACCCTTATGCAGCGGGAGATATTCCTCCCATGTTTTAATTTTAGATGGAATCACAACAAATTCGATATATTGAAAAGGACCGTGATCCCAATTCTGTACCAATATGCGATCTCCCACCGTCACCTCATTTCAAAACTAAACAGTACCCAGTTTTCCTGTTCTACATTACCGTCATTATACAGGAAGGTTTTAACCATACTTTTCGACATTCCCGCAGAACCATGATGTCAGTGTTGTTATCAGTCCTTCCTCCTTGGGCTTTTAACAAGAATGGAATGTGCGATACCAATGGTAAGATATTTGACTTCTGTTTGCGCTGCAATATCATCGGAAGATCGCTGGTTCGAGACCTGAACATTTTAGGTGTTGATGTTACCAACTGTTTCCACCGCGGCTTAAACTGTACGAAGCACAAATATTTGAGCGGTTGACGTGGGGTGGCTGTGGTACTGCTCGCGACAGAGAAAACAAAGAGAAGCAGAGAGATTGAATGTGTGTGTGTGTGTGTGTGCGCGCGCGCGCGTGAGAGAGAGAGAGAGAGAGAGAGAGAGAGCGAGAGAGAGAGAGCGGGGGAGGGGGGAGAGGCAGACGGAAAAGATGGAACCTAGAAGACTGTGGCGGAGAATTTGAACAGAGAGTCTGTATGGTGGGACTAGGAAGGAGTGGAATACAGGAGGAGGAAAAAGAAAGCGATTTCACATTTTAAAGTAGGTTCGAAAATTTGCAGCACACGGTTATTCTTCCTGATGTTTCTCTGGATGAGAACATTTGAGATGCGAGCTCCGTTGAAACCACAATGCATCCTCATGCGACAATACATGACAACAGGTTTGACGGCTAATTCGCCCGTTACGCAGTGTACGTTATCCACGAACATCCTTAGGTTTAAATCCGTTTATGTTCTCCTGTAAATTATATATAATTTCTATTAATTCTTCTTTCTTTAATTTACTTTGCCAGGTTTGAAGTACAATGGGCTTTGCTAGAAAAGCGAATGTTCATTATATTTACACCTGGATGCCCATGACAGTAAACTTGAACACAAACTGAAAAGTTGAGTCTCAAGTTCATTTGAAGCACTGGAGCCCAAACAATGTTTCTGCCCGGGATTGAACTGGGGACCTTTCGCGTGTGAAGCGAATGTGATAACCACTACACCACAGAAACTGTGCAAAGCGCTCAATGCTTTCCGCTGTTGAGCAATGACCGGAGGCGCCCCCCCCCCCTTCCCCGCCCTGCTCTGAAGTGCAGCAATAAGTACAAAACATTTCCCACTGTTCCTTTCCGTTTGCAGTAACAAGTATTAAATAGGTTAGGACTTTATTTTATTGAGCGTAGAAGAATGAGGGGAGACTTAATAGAGGTATATAAAATTATGATGCAATGCAAGCAGGGAGGCCGGGGAGAAAAAAATAAGAGGACATCGGTTAAGGGTGAATGGGGAACAGTTTAAAGGGAACATGGGGTGGGGTTTCTTCACACAAAGAGCGGTGGGAGTGTGGAATGAGCTGCCAGATGAAGTGGTAAATACAATAGACAATAGACAATAGACAAAAGGTGCAGAAGTAGACCATTCGGCCCTTCGAGTCTGCACCGCCATTTTGAGATCATGACTGATCATCTATTATCAATACCCGGTTCCTGCCTTGTCCCCATATCCCTTGATTCCCCTGTCCATAAGATACCTATCTGCCTTCTGAGTCAGCGCATTCCAGACCCCCACAACTCTCTGGGAGAAGAAGTTTTTCCTTCACTCTGTCCTAAATGACCTAAACCTTATTCTCAAACCATGCCCTCTGGTACTGGACTCTCCCAGCAACTGGAATATATTTCCTGCCTCTATCTTGTCCAATCCCTTAATAATCTTATATGTTGCAATCAGATCCCCTCTCAATCTCCTCGGGCTCAGTTTTAACATTTAATTAAACCTTGGACAGGTACATGGATGCGAGGTGTATGGAGGGATATGGGCCAGGTGCAGGTCACTGGGACAAGGCAGAAAAATGGTTCAGCACAGCCAAGAAAGGCCAAAAGCCTGTTTCTGTGCTGTAATGCTCGATGGTTCTATGGTTATGCGCCATATACAGAGATATGTATTAACAATTTCCTGTCGGGTGTTAGTTAAGGCGCGACATGTGACAGTTAACTAAACTGTGTTGCATTAATAGGCAAGGAATTAAAACACCTTCTGTACTCTAGCTTCCAGTAGTCTCCACAGGGTGGCGCTCGGGCTCACGTGCTAAATTTAACAGTGCCTTTAAGCTTTCTCATCCTGTCTGTCTCTGTCGTCCGTTCTCATCACCTCAGATTACAAGTTAATTGAAGCAAGTGAGTGAACCACGTGCCGATACATTTATATACAACAGGACGCGTTACAAGCCAGGTTTACTTGTGAGATGATGCCAGCTGTACAGTAACGAATCACGGTCAATCGTCCCACCGAATCCGCACTGACACCAGACACACCGTCACACTGATATTTCATTAATGATCACGGTCCAATCTGTTCCGTCGGATCGCAACCAGACCAAAACATCAACGGCCAATTAAACAACCTATTGTGAAGGAAAATTATATTGGTAACAACAGCCTTCAGGAACGGAGCGGCAAGTCGATCAGCTCTGAGGTCGCAGTGGAGTGATCACTCTCCAGCCGGAAGCACGTCAGCAGAAACGAGGGAGCTGTCCTCTCTTTAACAGCGGCTTGGTGAACTCCGGATATGTGAGAATTATTTTATAATTCGGTACAGACGAATGCAGATTCATGTTGAGAGAGGGGGAGAGAGATGTCAGCATCTCCATACCATTTGTGCCTATTGAGGCTACGATTAATATCTTTTTTTTCGCAGGTGCCTGAAACAATTCGCCGATGCAAGTAAATATTGAGATTAATCGACAACACAACGAACCAAGATGAGGTGTAATTAGAGGGTTTCTGAAGCATAGTTTCAGGAAAGTTAGAGATCTTTGCTTCACCATTTCGTTAATTGAACTAAGATGACAGGAATGTGGGGGACAATTCTGCCTTAATTCAGCAAAGAAACCATCTGCTCAGACACTTTCAACAACGGGAAGTGAGGCTACGCGTGTTGAACTAAAGAACCAAGCAGGGAGATTGTTCGTAGCCCTGCGGGCACATGCCTTTTAGTGAATGAGGGAGAATCTCTTGCAACGTTTGTAAACTTACACTCTCTTGCTCAGATCACACTCAAAGGTGCATCGATTCACAGTTAAATACAAATAACGTAGGTTATCTCAGAAGCACAAAATCGAATGTAACATTTTAGTGGAATGCTCAGCTTGAGAGACGCTGAGTCACCCGGGCGTTGCAAGTGTTAAAAATCACAAGCGCTTTCGGTTCGAACTCACAGCCTCGGCATTTCTCCGCCGCGTACTGCCATATAAGTACTGCGCGCTAACCGATTGCGCCACTAGAGCCCAGTGCTGTAAACGCGTGTTTTTACATATGGAAAGAAAATTTAGAAGAAATTTACAGATATAGAGCCTAAAAATATACAGCACGTGAAAAGGCCGTTCGGCCCACAATGTATTGCCATACTAGCTAAAAAGCAAATCAAAGGCACTCAAACTCTAATCCCTCCTTCCTACCCTGTCCATATCCCTCAATCTTCCTTACATCCATGTGTATATCGAGTCAGCAAATGTGCACATCAAATACCACCTATAAATTTGCTGAAAATGCAAACATTCTTGGTCGAATCTCAGATGGAGACGAGAAGACGAACAGGGGCGAGATATGTCAACTAGTTGAGTGGTGTCGCAGCAACAACCTTGCACTGAACGTCAGTAAGACGAAAAAGCTCATTGAGAACTTCAGGAAGGAGAGAGATACCAATCCTCATAGAGGGATCAGAAGTGGAGAGAGTGAGCAGTTTCAGATTCCTGGGTGTTAAGATCTCTGAGGACTTAACCTGGTCCCGACATATCGATGCAGTTATAAAGAAGGCAAGACAGCGGCTATCCAGTACTTCATTAGGAGATTAAAGAATAAACTCAAACAACTTCTGGAGAGGATTCTGACAGGCTGCATCACTGTCTGGTATGGGGGTGGCGGGTGGGGGAGGTGTTGCTACTCTACCGGATGGGGAGATGGAGAACTATATGATCATGCGGATGTAAGCAGAGAGCTATGGATGGGGAGAACAAGTGAGCACTCAGTACTGAGTAGGTGAACCTTAAGTACCGACTTTCCATGAGCGAAGGTGGCAGACAACAATTGCAGTCTGATTCTTAAAGGAACAGCGGCATCTAACCATTCCCCGGCGAAATGTAGTGTCGAGACTTGGATGGCAGTGTCGCAAGGATGTGGCGGTGGAACGAACCCAGGTGCTGAACACGGGCGCGGAGGCCGAGTCGGGAGGCGTTACCGTCGTAGCGACCGTGGAATGGGTGCCAAAGGAGTCTTTACCCGGAGTCTTGGTTTTAGTACAGAATTCAGAAACAATGCTAGACTTAGAACTGATAGTCCTAAGAACCATGGAACGAGGTTACTCATACACGAGTCGACTAACAAACAACTAACAAGTAGCTCCTAGTTGTGGTCACAGGATTTTTACACTACATTTGCTGATGGAAAGCAGGTGTTTGTAGGTAGTGGAATCTGGGAATGATTGGGAACTAAACGAGATGATTAAGGCACAATTTCTGAGCCTGGTGCCAGAGGGGTCAATGACAGGCATCCTTTGATATGTTGGAATAATAACGCTGGAACTCTTCCCTGGTTGGGAACAGATTACTTGATGTTAATATTCATCTTCTCCTGAATCTTTCTTCGTACGTTGTTACTCTGTGTGTCTAGACACCACATTATGGCTGAAAATTTTAACTTTCATTTTAGTTGATTATCCGCTCGCAGTGCTACATTTTCTCAGCCAGATCATGTGAACGTTCACTTACCTTTCGCACTTGAGGTCCCTCCAATAATATATCATCAATGCCGCTAAATCTGGGGCACCAAGTGAGAGACAGCTAGTTACCGAACCGCTAACTATTGGATCGTGACATTCAGTCAGCCTTTGTAAATCTGTCCAGTAATACTGAGAAAGTAATCATTTCTCAACCTCCACAGTGCTTCTCATTGATAATCGCCTTGTCAATTCCGCTCCATCAAATTCGCAATATCTGATACAGCACAACCAGACAAAAACAGACAGCAGACGTCAGGCAGCAAGACAGACGAGTAGATAGACAGACAGATAGATAGATAGATAGATAGATAGATAGATAGATAGATAGATAGATAGATAGATAGATAGATAGATAGACAGACAGACAGACAGACAGACAGACAGACAGATAGATAGATAGATAGATAGATAGATGGACGGACGGACGGACGGATAGATAGATAGATAGATAGATAGATAGATAGATAGATAGATAGATAGATAGATAGATACAAGCACACAGACAGTTATGACGACCCACCCTGTGGCTCAGAAGGAGAGGGAAAGGAAGAGGAAGGCAGGAAGGCAGTAGTAATAGGGGACTCTATAGTCAGGAGCTCAGACAGGCGATTCTGTGGACACAGGAAAGAAACTCGGAAGGTAGTTTGCGTCCCAGGTGCCAGGGTCCGGGATGTTTCTGATCGCGTCCAAGATATCCTGCCGTGGGAGGGAGAACACCAAGAGGTCGTGGAATATATTGGTACCAATGACATAGGTAGGAAAAGGGAAGAGGTCCTGAAAGAAGACTACAGGGAGTTCCGAAGGAAGTTGAAAAGCAGGACGTCAAAGGTAGTAATCTCGGGATTACCGCCTGTTCCACGCGACAGTGAGAATAGGAGTAGAATGAGGTGGAGGATAAATGCGTGGCTGAGGGATTGGAGCAGGAGGCAGGGATTCAGATTTCTGGATCATTGGGACCTCTTTTGGGGCGGGTGTGACCTGCACAAAACGGGCGGGTTGCACTTGAATCCCAGGGAGACCAATGTCCTGACGGGCAAGTTTGATAGAGCTGCTGGGGAGGCTTGAAACTAGTTTGGCAGGGGGAGGGGTGGGAATCAGAATGTGAGTGCAGGGATTATGGTAGAAGGACAAGAGCATGATGCTACGAGTTCTGGGTTGATGAAGAAGGGGACAGAACATAATTGTAGCCAGTTAAAGGGGTTGAAATGTGTCTATTTCAATGCTAGGAGTATTAGGAACAAGGAGGATGAACTTAGAGCATGGATTAGGATGTGGATCTACGATGTTGTGGTTGTTACCGAAATTTGGTTGAAGGAAGGGCAGGATTGGATGATGCAGGTCCCGGGGTTCAGGTTTTTTAAAAGGAATAGGATGGGGATAGAAAAGTGGGGTTGGGTGGTGGCATTGCAGGTCAGGGATAATATCACGGCTATAGAAAGTGAGAACGCTGCAAAGGGAGTGTCCACTGAGTCGGCGTGGGTGGATGTCAGAAAGAGGAAGGGTTCAATCACTGTGCTGGGAGTAGTCTATAGGCCCCCAAATAGCCCTCGAGACACCGAGGAGCAGATAAGCAGGCTTATTTTAGAATGATGCTGGAAATACAGGGTAGTAGTTATGGGTGACTTCAACTTCCCTTATATTGACTGGCACCTACTGAGTGCAAGGGGGATAGATGGGGCTGAATTTGTCCGGTGTGTTAAAGAAGAATTCGTGACACAGTATGTGGACCGGCCGACGGGAGGAGAGTCTATACTGGATCTAGTTCTGGGGAATGAACCTGGTCAGGTGACAGACCTCTTGGTGGAGGAGCATTTTGGTGAGAGTGACCACAACTCCCTTAGCTTCAGCCGAGCTATGGAAAGAAATAAAATCAGACTAAATGGTAAAGTGCTTAACTGGGGAAAGGCTAACTTTGAAGGGATGAGGCAGGAACTAGCAACAGTAAATTGGAAACAAATGTTCAAAGGGGAAAGCACAGAAGTAATGTGGGAAAAGTTTATGGATCACTTGAGCTGGGTTCAGGATAGGTTTGTCCCACTGAGGCAAGGAAAAAATGATAGGAAGAGGGAGCCGTGGCTGACAAAGCATGTGAGGCAACACTTCAAGAGGAAAAAGGAAGCGTATATTAGATATAAGAAGCAGGAAGTAGGAGGAGCTTATGAGAAATATAGTGTAGCCAGGAAGGAACTAAAGAAAGGACTTAGGTGAGCTCGAGGGCGGCATGAGAAGGACTTGGTATGTTGGATTAAGGAGAACCCCAAGGCGTTCAATGCGTATGTGAAGAATAGGAGGATGACGAGAACGAAGGTGGGACCGCTAAAGTATAAAGAGGGCAACATGTGCCTGAAGGCAGAGGAGTTAGGGGAGGTCCTAAATTAATATTTTGCTTCAGTATTCACAAGTGAAAAGGATCTTGATCAGGATGAGGTCGAAGTTGAGAGGGCCTGTGCACTTGACAATGTGGAGATTAAGGAAGATGAAGTGCTTAAGACTGATAAATCCCCAGGGCCGGATATGATACACCACAGGTTGTTCTGGGAATTGAGAGAAGAGATCGCAGGAGCATTAGCTATGACCTTT